>NW_025765452.1:0-166076 GCF_003918875.1 Haliotis rubra | reverse complement strand
CAATCAGAAATTTCAGGGAAAATACCTTCTCGAATAATTTACGGCTTTACCTGGGCGACCTGCTGGAATCACAGGGAGATTGCCAGAGCATAGGAAGACAACCGTCGAATCGACGCAGGCAAGCGACAACGTCTTGAAATTCGTTAACCACAAACATCAAATGTCCTTACCTTCACGTCATCTATAGGCTTCAAGCCCTCATTCACGCCTGCGACCGGAAAAGTTTCACACAGAAACGCAAGAGCATGAATCCTGCGTGTTCGGTGCTGGTGGATTCACGTCGATGGATATGATGCTCAATGGTCCTGGGAGTCGACCGCGGCGAGCGATTCTCATGTGCTTGCAGCGAAAGTTCATCAGGAAACCGTTACACCATCATCCCCATGTACGCGACGAAGGACGACTTGCAGAAGTCATTTGAGAAGGCTAAATTGCCGATGTCGTGAACCCTGAATGGAGATGTCGTGAGATTATTGCCACATCACGGTAAATGCGAAGGCGCCGCTCACAATGCCTGCAACCTGAAACTCAAAATCAATCCCACCATTAAAATTCCTGTCGTGTTTAATCTTGAGTCAAAATCTCATCACTCCACAGCACCTGCGGCCTTGCAACCGTTGGGTAGGCTAAATATACATCCGTGCTCGTTCATAAAGCCCGTGGATGGAGCCTTACATTCGATTGAACACGGTTATGAAAACCAGCCAGTAACTTCGAAAACCTGTACAAGCTCGCGAACAACTTGGTTTCGCCAAGAACTAGAAAATGCGTCAGTAGGCTGGAATCAGCGAAGAAAGTTCAGGAAGCTCGCCGGCAGCCAAGCGTTCAACGGGCAAGATATTCGACGACTTGCGGCTGCATGAACAAAACCCGTGTTCAACTGACCCGTTCGTAGGATGAGCATCTTCGACTGTCCAAGCACCTGATGTACGATTCTACAACGAGCTGGAAGAAACGAGCGAAGTGCTGTACGGGCCCAGTTCCTGCTCGCGTCCGCGAAGTATGTGTGCGAGACATGAGCATGCCTATTCGACGCAGTGGCTGCCCAAAGTCACCCATGCAGCTAGTCAGCAAATGTACTCGGTAAGATGAAGGACGGTGCGCGGGCATGATCGCCAAGTATGTCAGCAGTGCTGGTCAAACTCGCCCAAAGCCTACGACATTCATCAAGGTCTCGGAAAGCCCAGAGATCTGGCTCAAAACATTCATCAGCAGGTAAGTCTACATACGACGTTCACCACAGGTAAGTCCCAGAAAATTCACGACGTTCTTGTTTAACGCGAATCCGTCCACATTCACCATCACATGGGCATACATCTGTTCTGCCTCCACATCACAGGTAAGTCTGGGTGAGGCGCAACATTCATCACAGGTACGCCTAACAATCTACGACGTTCACACAGGTGTTTACACTACGACCTTCACTACAGGAACACCTGTTCACACTCACGACGTTCATCAGTACTACAGGTGGGATTTGATGGATCTGAAAGCAAAACATTCATCACAGGTGTTTACATTGGTGGATGCCATTCATTGACAAAGTCACCAGACTCGTGGTTGGGCAAAAGACCCGTCACGCCGAAGCCATCAAATGAAATCCATCGAATCGTCACTACATGGGTACAAAGTGTTAAGCCCATTTCTGGTGGATCCCAAGATATGGTCATTAAAACGTACAACACAGACCTGGAATATTGACATCAAAAGCGAATCTAAACCAAGCTAGCACTACTTGAAAGATGGGCCGCTGAGAGCATTCATCACAGGTAAAGTTGATGATCGTACGACGTTTACCTCGCAGGTATTGCCCACATTTCACGACGTCCACAGGTAAGTCATCCACTGCCAACATTCTCATGGTTTACAGGTGTGCTATGATATGTGCCCATCTACGACGTTCACAGGTAAAAATCCATCTACGACGTTCATCACTCAAAAACGGTATCTAAACTATCTTACCGATTTCGTGAAATTTTGCTTACGTAAGCCCACAGTAGTATAAACATTCATCAATAGCGGTACGGGATCAGGGCCAAATTACAAGGCTCAACATTCATCAATTTTTAAATCAACGTTTACATCTACGACGTTCACTATCAGGAATCTTAATATTTCGGATTCTACAACATTCATCAGCATGTGGGTGCATAAGATTTGAGCAGTTCTTGCTGTTTAGGTGTCTGTACTTTTCCTGACATGCATTTGTCCATTCAACTCAAGATTCTTGACTGAGGATAGCGAGTCTACATCTACAGAATGTTCACAGGTAAGTCTGGTACATCTACGATTCATCAGCTTTATGTGGCTGTTGAAAATTGTTCACATCTGTTGACCGCATAAACGTTTTATCTACAACATTCACTTTGAAAATTGGCTGTAAGCCAGTCCTGAATACACTTGATGCATATCTGGTGATCAAGGTAAGTCTACATCTACGACGTTCATCACAGGTAAGTCTACATCTACAACATTCATCACATGGGTGCATAAGTCTACATCTACGACGTTCACTACAGGTAAAAGCCTATTACCTACAAATATTCACCAGGTAAGTCTACATCTACGACATTCATCACAAGTAAATCTACATCTACAACATTCATCACAGGTAAAGTCATCTATATTATCGCTCACCACAGGTAAGTCTACCTCTACGACGTTCATCACAGGTACGCTCACATCTACGACGCTCATCACAGGTGAAGTCTACATACTACAACGACGTTCATCAGCTGCGTGTTCACATGTACAACATTCATCACAGGTAAGTCTACATCTACAACATTCATTGACGGTGGGGTAGTTTAGGTTAAAGTCTACATCTACGCCGAAGACTGTTCGACTCATTACATGGCACAATGTGTTAAGTCTACATCTACGACGTTTCTGGTGTCCCCGAGGTAAGCCTACATCTACAACATTCGCTAAAAGCGGCGTAAAACCTGCATCCGCAACATTCATCGTAATAAATCTGCATCTACAACATTCATCACATGTAAGTCTATATCTACGACGTTTACCATTCACAGGTAAAGCCTACATCTGGCGACGTTCATCACAGGTAAATCTACATCTACAACATTCATTTACAGGTAAGCCTGCATCTGTATACACGTTCACCATTTGCATTTACAACATCTATTTACAGGCCTTACATTCATGACGCTCATCACAGGTACGTCTACATCTACGACGTTCACCGCAGGTGAAGTCTACATCTACAGCATTCATCACAGGTAAGTCTTACATCTGCGACAACATTCATCACATGTAAGTCTACATCTACAACTTCAACATTCATTACAGGTAAGTCTACATCTACGACGTTCACTACATGCATTTATACATGTAAAAGTCTACATCTACATCTATTAATCATATCTAGAAATCTATTAAATATGCGGGTATACATCTCGAGTACGGGCCATTCATCACTTGGACATTAAAAACCTGTGAAAGTTTACATCTACGAGTACTATCAAGGTAAGCCCACATTCATGACGTTAATGGGTTGTATTTTGGAGTCTTAACTTGATATCTGCAGCACGTATCTGGGAGAGATTAATCTTATCATATCTACGACGTTCATCATGGATGTAACGTATGCGGGGTAAACTGCACTCTTAAAGAATGATTTGCTTGAAGTTGTACGACATTAATTTACAAAAAGTTCAAAGACTACACAAGCATAGTCCCAGTATTGTTGTATTGGTTAATATCGGTATCAAGCATGTCACTAAGTCTACATCTACAACATTCATCACAGGTAAAGAGCCCACACTCTACGACGTTCACCACCTATTAGGAAAGTATGTAATGCAAAGTAACATCTTACTGTGTTTTTAAAGTAATGTTTCTACAACATTCATCAGCAGGCCTTGGTCAATTTAGCTACAGATGTTCATCACAGGTAAGCTCCACATCTACGATGTTCAATGTATATAGTAGAGTATCCCGATATACAATATCACTAGCAACGATCATATGTAAGTATAACCTAAACGATATACTGGCTAACTATGTAAGCCCACATCTACAACATTCATCAGTAGAGAAATGCTGGTCCAATGCCGTAAATGGAAGCTACTAAATCTACGACGTTCACCACAGGTAAAAATCTAGTTTACAACATTCATCTTAATTCGGGACATACATCTGTCAAGATATATCAATATGAGGTGTTCAATAATGAACACTACAACATCTATCTCTGGATGTAAGTATACATCTACAACATTCATCAAGCAGGTAAAAGAATGACCAGTTAACTGATAATACAGGTAAGACTTGTATTCTATGGATCAGCTGAAATTGTTTCAAGGTAATGTTTATGTAAGAGCTGTCGCCAATGATATTGCTTGCGAACGTGTTTATGTCATGTGCGATAATGACGTTCATCAAGAAATGAACTTTTAACTCCATATCTACAAATATTCTGGATGTAGAAACTTTATTCAAATATCTATTGGGATCAAGATGATGTTATTCATGTTTAGCGGTTAAAGCGTTGGATGTTCAATCACGCCGAAGACCTGGTTGACTCATGGAACTACAAAGAGATGTATGGGCAATAATGAGTAATTAATTAAAGCCATTTCTGGCAGTGTCCCTGGCGAGATATTGCTGAATATTGCTAAAAAGTACTTGTATGTAAACAACCCAGTTGTGACTCTATCAATAATCTATAATAATCATTTCATGGTAAAGCTATATTATAACCAGACATTTGGCCGTGACGTTACTACAGGTACTCTTCAATTGACGTTCAATTGGAGGAAATAAAGAGGTATCTATCTACAACATCTATCTATCCACAGCAGTAGTATAGGCAATGTCTACATCTGGCAGTACGAGATCAGGGCCGTACCAGGCTCAATTTTTAAATATTCATTTACAGGTAAGCCCAGCATCTACGACGTTTGCCTTTATCACAGGTAAGTCTAATAATTTCAGATTCTACCGACGTTCATCATATGTGGGTTACATCTACAGCATTGAAAAAGGCGGTTCTTGCTGTTTAAGTGTCTGTGCTAAAACTTTTCCTGACATGCATTTGTCATGCCCATTTCAACATCACATGTAAGTTGACATCTACGACGACTCAGGACAGGTCAGAAGATGTTCCCACCAGTAGTCTGGTAATTGCCGTAGCTTTGTGTAGCTGTTGAGGTGTTCTTATGGACTTATAAACTCAGTTTTTCATCACTGTTGAGCTTTCGAAAATTAGCTGACAACCAGTCCTGAATAAACGATGCATATCTGCAGGTAGTTGGTCAAGAGGTACGTCTACATCTACGACATTCATCACGTGTAATACGTCTACATCTACAGCATTGATCACATGTAAGTCTACATCTACAACATTCATCACAGGTGTAAGTCTACATCTACAACATTCATCACAGGTAAGTCTACATCTACGACGTTCACCACAGGTAAGTCTACATCTACAGTCATCATGTAAGTATACATCTACGACGTTCACCACAGGTAAGTCTACATCTACAACATTCATCACATGTAAGTATACATCTACAACATTCATCACAGGTAAGTCTACATCTACAACATTCATCACAGGTAAGTCTACATCTACGACGTTCACCACAGGTAAGTTTACATCTACGACCTTCACCACAGGAACGTCTACATCTACGACGTTCATCACAGGTAAGTCTATATCTACAACATTCATCACAGGTAAGTCTACATCTACAACATTCATTGGACGGTGGGGTAGCCTAGTGGTTAAAGCGTTGGCTCGTCACGCCGAAGACCCGGGTTCGACTCACCACATGGGCACAAAGTGTTAAGCCCATTTCTGGTGTCCCCCGCCAAGATATTGCTGGAATATTGCTAAAAGCGGCGTAAAAATCTAAACTCCAGTCAGTCAGTACAACATTCATCACAGGTAAGTCTACATCTACGACGTTTACCACAGGTACGTCTACATTTACGACGTTCACCACAGGTAAGTCTACATCTACAACATTCATTTACAGGTACGTCTACATCTAAGACGTTCATCACCAGGTGAGTCTAAGTCTACATCTACAACATTCATTTACAGCATACAGCTAAGTCTACATCTACAACATTCATCACATGTAAGTCTACATCTACGACGTTCATCACATGTAAATCTACATCTACGACGTTCATCCACAGGTAAGTCTACATCTACAACATTCATCACATGTAAGTATACATCTACAACATTCATCACAGGTAAGTCCTACATCTACAACATTCATCACAGGTAAGTCTACATCTACGACGTTCATCACAGGTAAGTCTACATCTACGACGTTCATCATATGTAAGTCTACATCTACAGCATTGATCACATGTAAGTCTACATCTACAACATTCATCACATGTAAGTCTACATCTACAACATTCATCACAGGTAAGTCTACATCTACGACGTTCACCACAGGTAAGTCTACATCTACAACATTCATCACATGTAAGTATACATCTACGACGTTCACCACAGGTAAGTCTACATCTACAACATTCATCACAGGTAAGTTCACCATACTACATCTACAACATTCATCACATGTAAATCTACATCTACAACATTCATCACAGGTGTAAGTCTACATCTACAACATTTCATCACAGGTAAGTCTACATCTACGACGTTCACCACAGGTAAGTTTACATCTACGACCTTCACCACAGGAACGTCTACATCTACGACGTTCATCACAGGTAAGTCTATATCTACAACATTCATCACAGGTAAGTCTACATCTACAACATTCATTGGACGGTGGGGTAGCCTAGCGGTTAAAGCGTTGGCTCGTCTCACGCCGAAGACCTGGTTCGACTCACCACATGGGCACAATGTGTTAAGCCCATTTCTGGTGTCCCCAAGCCGAGATATTGCTGGAATATTGCTAAAAGCGGCGTAAAACTAAACCTCAGTCAGTCAGTACAACAGTCATCACAGGTAAGTCTACATCTACGACGTTTACCACAGGTACCTCTACATTTACGACGTTCACCACAGGTAAGTCTACATCTACAACATTCATTTACAGGTATTATGTCTACATCTAAGACGTTCACCACAGGTAAGTCTACATCTACAACATTCATTTACAGGTAAGTCTACATCTACGACGTTCATCACAGGTAAGTCTACATCTACGACGTTCATCATATGTAAGTCTACATCTACAGCATTGATCACATGTAAGTCTACATCTACAACATTCATCACATGTAAGTCTACATCTTCAACATTCATTGCACAGGTAAGTCTACATCTACGACGTTCACCACAGGTAAGTCTACATCTACAACATTCATCACATGTAAGTATGCATCTACAAACATTCATCACAGGTAAGTCTACATCTACGACATTCATCACAGGTAAGTCTACATCTACGACAAGCGTCAATTAAATCACAGGTAAGTCTACATCTACGACGTTCATCACAGGTAAGTCTACATCTACGACGTTCATCATATGTAAGTCTACATCTACAGCATTGATCACATGTAAGTCTACATCTACAACATTCATCACATGTAAAGTCTACATCTACAACATTCATCACAGGTAAGTCTACATCTACGACGTTCACCACAGGTAAGTCTACATCTACAACATTCATCACATGTAAGTCTACATCTACGACGTGCATCATACAACATTCATCTACAGGTAAGTCTACATCTACAACGTTCATCACAGGTAAGTCTACATCTACGACGTTCATCATATGTAAGTCTACATCTACAGCATTGATCACATGTAAGTCTACATCTACAACATTCATCACATGTAAGTCTACATCTACAACATTCATCACAGGTAAGTCTACATCTACGACGTTCACCACAGGTAAGTCTACATCTACAACATTCATCACATGTAAGTATACATCTACGACGTTCACCACAGGTAAGTCTACATCTACAACATTCATCACATGTAAGTATACATCTACAACATTCATCACAGGTAAAGTCTACATCTACAACATTCATCACAGGTAAGTCTACATCTACGACGTTCACCACAGGTAAGTTTACATCTACGACCTTCACCACAGGAACGTCTACATCTACGACGTTCATCACAGGTAAGTCTATATCTACAACATTCATCACAGGTAAGTCTACATCTACAACATTCATTGGACGGTGGGGTAGCCTAGTGGTTAAAGCGTTGGCTCGTCACGCCGAAGACCCGGTTCGACTCACCACATGGGCACAATGTGTTAAGCCCATTTCTGGTGTCCCCGCCGAGATATTGCTGGAATATTGCTAAAAGCGGCGTAAAACTAAACTCAGTCAGTCAGTACAACATTCATCACAGGTAAGTCTACATCTACGACGTTTACCACAGGTACCTCTACATTTACGACGTTCACCACAGGTAAGTCTACATCTACAACATTCATTTACAGGTACGTCTACATCTAAGACGTTCACCACAGGTAAGTCTACATCTACAACATTCATTTACAGGTAAGTCTACATCTACGACGTTCATCACAGGTAAGTCTACATCTACGACGTTCATCATGTAAGTCTACATCTACAGCATTGATCACATGTAAGTCTACATCTACAACATTCATCACATGTAAGTCTACATCTTCAACATTCATCACATGTAAGTCTACATCTACGACGTTCACCACAGGTAAGTCTACATCTACAACATTCATCAAGCATGTAAGTATACATCTACAACATTCATCACAGGTAAGTCTACATCTACAACGTTCATCACAGGTAAGTCTACATCTACGACGTTCATCACAGGTAAGTCTACATCTACGACGTTCATCATATGTAAGTCTACATCTACAGCATTGATCACATGTAAGTCTACATCTACAACATTCATCACATGTAAGTCTACATCTACAACATTCATCACAGGTAAGTCTACATCTACGACGTTCACCACAGGTAAGTCTACATCTACAAGATTCATCACATGTAAGTATACATCTACGACGTTCACCACAGGTAAGTCTACATCTACAACATTCATCACAGGTAAGCCTACATCTACAACATTCATCACATGTAAATCTACATCTACAACATTCATCACATGTAAGTCTACATCTACAACATTCATCACAGGTAAGTCTACATCTACGACGTTCACCACAGGTAAGTTTACATCTACGACCTTCACCACAGGAACGTCTACATCTACGACGTTCATCACAGGTAAGTCTATATCTACAACATTCATCACAGGTAAGTCTACATCTACAACATTCATTGGACGGTGGGGTAGCCTAGTGGTTAAAGCGTTGGCTCGTCACGCCGAAGACCCGGGTTCGACTCACCACATGGGCACAATGTGTTAAGCCCATTTCTGGTGTCCCCCGCCGAGATATTGCTGGAATATTGCTAAAAGCGGCGTAAAACTAAACTCAGTCAGTCAGTACAACAGTCATCACAGGTAAGTCTACATCTACGACGTTTACCACAGGTACCTCTACATTTACGACGTTCACCACAGGTAAGTCTACATCTACAACATTCATTTACAGGTACGTCTACATCTAAGACGTTCACCACAGGTAAGTCTACATCTACAACATTCATTTACAGGTAAGTCTACATCTATGACGTTCATCACAGGTAAGTCTACATCTACGACGTTCATCATATGTAAGTCTACATCTACAGCATTGATCACATGTAAGTCTACATCTACAACATTCATCACATGTAAGTCTACATCTTCAACATTCATCACAGGTACAGGTAAGTCTACATCTACGACGTTCACCACAGGTAAGTCTACATCTACAACATTCATCACAGGTAAGTCTACATCTACAACATTCATCACAGGTAAGTCTACATCTACATCTACGTTAATCACAGGTAAGTCTACATCTACGACGTTGATCACAGGTAAGTCTACATCTACGACGTTCATCATATGTAAGTCTACATCTACAGCATTGATCACATGTAAGTCTACATCTACAACATCTACAGCATCACATGTAAGTCTACATCTACAACATTCATCACAGGTAAGTCTCACATCTACGACGTTCACCACAGGTAAGTCTACATCTACAACATTCATCACATGTAAGTATACATCTACAACATTCATCACAGGTAAGTCTACATCTACGACGTTAATCACAGGTAAGTCTACATCTACGACGTTCATCACAGGTAAGTCTACATCTACGACGTTCTTCATATGTAAGTCAACATCTACAGCATTGATCACATGTAAGTCTACATCTACAACATTCATCACAGGTAAGTCTACATTTACAACTTTCATCACAGGTAAGTCTACATCTACGACGTTCACCACAGGTAAGTCTACATCTACAACATTGATCACATGTAAGTATACATCTACGACGTTCACCACAGGTAAGTCTACATCTACAACATTCATCACATGTAAGTATACATCTACAACATTCATCACAGGTAAGTCTACATCTACAACATTCATCACAGGTAAGTTTACATCTACGACGTTCACCACAGGTAAGTTTACATCTACGACCTTCACCACAGGAACGTCTACATCTACGACGTTCATCACAGGTAAGTCTATATCTACAACATTCATCACAGGTAAGTCTACATCTACAACATTCATTGGACGGTGGGGTAGCCTAGTGGTTAAAGCGTTGGCTCGTCACGCCGAAGACCCGGGTTCGACTCACCACATGGGCACAATGTGTTAAGCCCATTTCTGGTGTCCCCCGCCGAGATATTGCTGGAATATTGCTAAAAGCGGCGTAAAACTAAACTCAGTCAGTCAGTACAACAGTCATCACAGGTAAGTCTACATCTACGACGTTTACCACAGGTACGTCTACATTTACGACGTTCACCACAGGTAAGTCTACATCTACAACATTCATTTACAGGTACGTCTACATCTAAGACGTTCACCACAGGTAAGTCTACATCTACAACATTCATTTACAGGTAAGTCTACATCTACGACGTTCATCACAGGTAAGTCTACATCTACGACGTTCATCACATGTAAGTCTACATCTACAGCATTGATCACATGTAAGTCTACATCTACAACATTCATCACATGTAAGTCTACATCTTCAACATTCATCACAGGTAAGTCTACATCTACGACGTTCACCACAGGTAAGTCTACATCTACAACATTCATCACATGTAAGTATACATCTACGACGTTCACCACAGGTAAGTCTACATCTACAACATTCATCACATGTAAGTATACATCTACAACATTCATCACAGGTAAGTCTACATCTACAACATTCATCACAGGTAAGTCTACATCTACGACGTTCACCACAGGTAAGTTTACATCTACGACCTTCACCACAGGAACGTCTACATCTACGACGTTCATCACAGGTAAGTCTATATCTACAACATTCATCACAGGTAAGTCTACATCTACAACATTCATTGGACGGTGGGGTAGCCTAGTGGTTAAAGCGTTGGCTCGTCACGCCGAAGACCCGGGTTCGACTCACCACATGGGCACAATGTGTTAAGCCCATTTCTGGTGTCCCCCGCCGAGATATTGCTGGAATATTGCTAAAAGCGGCGTAAAACTAAACTCAGTCAGTCAGTACAACATTCATCACAGGTAAGTCTACATCTACGACGTTTACCACAGGTACGTCTACATTTACGACGTTCACCACAGGTAAGTCTACATCTACAACATTCATTTACAGGTACGTCTACATCTAAGACGTTCACCACAGGTAAGTCTACATCTACAACATTCATTTACAGCTAAGTCCACATCTACGACGTTCATCACAGGTAAGTCTACATCTACGACGTTCATCATATGTAAATCTACATCTACAGCATTGATCACATGTAAGTCTACATCTACAACATTCATCACATGTAAGTCTACATCTTCAACATTCATCACAGGTAAGTCTACATCTACGACGTTCACCACAGGTAAGTCTACATCTACAACATTCATCACATGTAAGTCTACATCTACAACATTCATCACAGGTAAGTCTACATCTACAACATTCATCACAGGTAAGTCTACATCTACGACGTTAATCACAGGTGTCTAAGTCTACATCTACGACGTTCATCACAGGTACGTTCACGTTCTCATATGTAAGTCTACATCTACAGCATTGATCACATGTAAGTCTACATCTACAACGTTCATCACAGGTAAGTCTACATCTACAACATTCATCACAGGTAAGTATACATCTACAACGTTCATCACAGGTAAGTCTACATCTACAACATTCATCACATGTAAGTATACATCTACGACGTTCACCACAGGTAAGTCTACATCTACAACATTCATCACATGTAAGTATACATCTACAACATTCATCACAGGTAAGTCTACATCTACAACATTCATCACAGGTAAGTCTACATCTACGACGTTCACCACAGGTAAGTTTACATCTACGACCTTCACCACAGGAACGTCTACATCTACGACGTTCATCACAGGTAAGTCTATATCTACAACATTCATCACAGGTAAGTCTACATCTACAACATTCATTGGACGGTGGGTAGCCTAGTGGTTAAAGCGTTGGCTCGTCACGCCGAAGACCTGGTCTACGACGTTCACCACATGGGCACAATGTGTTAAGCCCATTTCTGGTGTCCCTCGCCGAGATATTGCTGGAATATTGCTAAAAGCGGCGTAAAACTAAACTCAGTCAGTCAGTACAACATTCATCACAGGTAAGTCTACATCTACGACGTTCACCACAGGTAAGTCTACATCTACAACATTCATCACATGTAAGTATACATCTACAACATTCATCACAGGTAAGTCTACATCTACAACATTCATCACAGGTAAGTCTACATCTACGACGTTAATCACAGGTAAGTCTACATCTACGACGTTCATCACAGGTAAGTCTACATCTACGACGTTCATCACATGTAAGTCTACATCTACAACATTCATCACATGTAAGTCTACATCTACAACATTCATCACAGGTAAGTCTACATCTACGACGTTCACCACAGGTAAGTCTACATCTACAACATTGATCACATGTAAGTATACATCTACGACGTTCACCACAGGTAAGTCTACATCTACAACATTCATCACATGTAAGTATACATCTACAACATTCATCACAGGTAAGTCTACATCTACAACATTCATCACAGGTAAGTCTACATCTACGACGTTCACCACAGGTAAGTTTACATCTACGACCTTCACCACAGGAACGTCTACATCTACGACGTTCATCACAGGTAAGTCTATATCTACAACATTCATCACAGGTAAGTCTACATCTACAACATTCATTGGACGGTGGGGTAGCCTAGTGGTTAAAGCGTTGGCTCGTCACGCCGAAGACCCGGGTTCGACTCACCACATGGGCACAATGTGTTAAGCCCATTTCTGGTGTCCCCCGCCGAGATATTGCTGGAATATTGCTAAAAGCGGCGTAAAACTAAACTCAGTCAGTCAGTACAACATTCATCACAGGTAAGTCTACATCTACGACGTTTACCACAGGTACGTCTACATTTACGACGTTCACCACAGGTAAGTCTACATCTACAACATTCATTTACAGGTAAGTCTACATCTACGACGTTCATCACAGGTAAGTCTACATCTACAACATTCATCACAGGTAAGTCTACATCTACGACGTTCATCACAGGTAAGTCTACATCTACAACATTCATCACATGTAAGTCTACATCTACAACATTCATCACATGTAAGTCTACATCTACAACATTCATCACAGGTAAGTCTTCATCTACAACATTCATCACAGGTAAGTCTACATCTACGACCTTCACCACAGGTAAGCCTACATCTACGATATTCATCACATCTAAGTCTACATCTACGACATTCATCACATGTAAGTCTACATCTACAACATTCATCACAGGTAAGTCTACATCTACAACATTCACCACAGGAAGTCTACATCTACAACATTCATCACAGGTAAGTCTACATCTACGACGTTCACCACAGGTAAGTCTACATCTACGACCTTCACCACATGTAAGTCTACATCTACGACCTTCATCACAGGTAAGTCTACATCTACAACATTCATCACAGGTAAGTCTACATCTACAACATTCATCACAGGTAAGCCCATTCATCACAGGTGCCCACATTCCATGACATCTACGACGTTCACCACAGGTAAGTCTACATCTACAACATTCAGCACAGGTAAGACTACATCTACGACCTTCTCCACATGTAAGTCTACATCTAAGACCTTCACCACAGGTACGTCTACATCTACGACGTTAATCACAGGTAAGTCTACATCTACAACATTCATCACAGGTAAGTCTACATCTACGACGTTCACCACAGGTAAGTCTACATCTACAACATTCATCACATGTAAGTCTACATCTACAATATTCATCACAGGTAAGTCTACATCTACAACATTCATCACAGGTAAGTCTACATCTACAACATTCATCAAATGTACGGCTACATCTACAACATTCATCACAGGTAAGTCTACATCTACAACATTCATCAAAGGTAAGTCTACATCTACGACGTTCACCACAGGTAAGTCTACATCTACAACATTCATCACAGGCACGTCTACATGTAGAACAGTCATCAGAGGTAAATCTACATCTACAACATTCATCACAGGTAAGTCTACATCTACGACGTTCACCACAGGTAAGACTACATCTACAACATTCATCACATGTAAGTCTACATTTACAATATTCATCACAGGTAAGTCTACATCTACAACATTCATCACAGGTATGTCTAAATCTACAACATTCATCACAGGTACGTCTACATCTACAACGTTCATCACAGGTAAGTCTACATCTACAACATTCACCACAGGTAAGTCTACATATACAACATTCATCACAGGTAAGTCTACATCTACAACATTCATCACAGGTACGTCTACATCTACAACATTCACCACATTGCGTCTACATCTAAAATATTCATCACAGGTATGTCTACATCTACGACGTTCACCGCAGGTAAGTCTACATCTACAACATTCATCACAGGTAAGTCTGCATCTACGACGTTCACCACAGGTAAGTCTACATCTACGACATTCATCACATGTAAGACTAAAGTTACGACATTGATCACATGTAAGTCTACATCTACAACCATCATCGCAGGTAAGTCTACATCTACAACATTCATCACAGGTAAATCTTCATCTACAACATTCACCACAGGAAAGACTACTTCTACAACATTCATCACAGGTAAGTCTACATCTACGACCTTCACCACAGGTAAGTCTACATCTACGACCTTCACCACAGGTACGTCTCCATCTACAACATTCATCACAGGTAAGTCTACATCTACAACATTCATCACAGGTAAGTCTACATCTACGACGTTCACCACAGGTAAGTCTACATCTACAACATTCATCACAGGTAAGTCTACCTGTAGAACATTCATCACAGGTAAGTCTTCATCTACAACATTCATCACAGGTAAGTCTACATCTACAACATTCACCACAGGTAAGTCTACATCTACGACCTTCACCACAGGTAATGTCTACATTTACGACGTTTCACCACAGGTAAGTCTACATCTACAACATTCATTTACAGGTAAGTCTACATCTACGACCTTCATCACATGTAAGTCTACATCTACAACATTCATCACATGTAAGTCTACATCTACAACATTTATCACAGGTAAGTCTACATCTACAACATTCATCACAGGTAAGTCTACATCTACAACATTCATGACATGTAAATCTACATCTACAACATTCATCAAAGGTAAGTCTACATCTACGACGTTCACCACAGGTAAGTCTACATCTACAACATTCATCACAGGCACGTCTACATGTAGAACATTCATCAGAGGTAAGTCTACATCTACAACATTCATCACAGGTAAGTCTACATCTACGACGTTCACCACAGGTAAGTCTACATTTACGACCTTCACACCACAGGTACGTCTACATTTACGACGTTCACCACAGGTAAGTCTACTTCTACAACTTTCATTTACAGGTAAGTCTACATCTACGACGTTCATCACAGGTACGTCTACATCTACAACATTCATCACAGGTTAGTCTACATCTACAACATTCATCACAGGTAAGTCTACATCTACAACATTCATCACATGTAAATCTACATCTACAACATTCATCACATGTAAGTCTACATCTACGACGTTCTCCACAGGTAAGTCTACATCTACGACCTTCACCTCAGGTAAGTGTACATCTACGACCTTCACCACAGGTACGTCTACATCTACGACGTTCATCACAGGTAAATCAACATCTACAACATTCATCACAGGTAAGTCTACATCTACGACGTTCACCACAGGTAAGTCTACATCTACAACATTCATCACATGTAAGTCTACATTTACAATATTCATCACAGGTAAGTCTACATCTACAACATTCATCACAGGTATGTCTAAATCTACAACATTCATCACAGGTACGTCTACATCTACAACGTTCATCACAGGTAAGTCTACATCTACAACATTCACCACAGGTAAGTCTACATCTACAACATCCATCACAGGTAAGTCTACATCTACAACATTCATCACAGGTACGTCTACATCTACAACATTCATTACAGGTAAGCCTACATCTACAACATTCACCACAGGTAAGTCTACATCTACAATATTCATCACAGGTAAGTCTACATCTACGACGTTCACCGCAGGTAAGTCTACATCTACAACATTCATCACAGGTAAGTCTACATCTACGACGTTCACCACAGGTAAGTCTACATCTACGACATTCATCACATGTAAGACAAAATTTACGACATTCATCACATGTAAGTCTACATCTACAACATTCATCACAGGTAAGTCTACATCTACAACATTCATCACAGGTAAATCTACATCTACAACATTCACCACAGGTAAGACTACATCTACAACATTCATCACAGGTAAGTCTACATCTACGACCTTCACCACAGGTAAGTCTACATCTACGACCTTCACCACAGGTACGTCTACATCTACAACATTCATCACAGGTAAGTCTACATCTACAACATTCATCACAGGTAAGTCTACATCTACGACGTTCACCACAGGTAAGTCTACATCTACAACATTCATCACAGGTAAGTCTACATGTAGAACATTCATCACAGGTAAGTCTTCATCTACAACATTCATCACAGGTAAGTCTACATCTACAACGTTCACCACAGGTAAGTCTACATCTACGACCTTCACCACAGGTACGTCTACATTTACGACGTTCACCACAGGTAAGTCTACATCTACAACATTCATTTACAGGTAAGTCTACATCTACGACTTTCATCACAAGTAAGTCTACATCTACAACATTCATCACATGTAAGTCTACATCTACAACATTTATCACAGGTAAGTCTACATCTACAACATTCATCACAGGTAAGTCTACATCTACAACATTCATGACATGTAAATCTACATCTACAACATTCATCACATGTAAGTCTACATCTACGACGTTCACCACAGGTAAGTCTACATCTACGACCTTCACCACAGGTAAGTCTACATCTACGACCTGATATCAGTGATATCATTTTATACGGAAAGATCCTCCAATGTATACACTGTGTTTCTCGACAATGAGAAAGCGTTCGATCGCATCTGGCACAACGGTCTACTACTAAAACTATTTAACCTAGGTGTGCAAGGAAAAGCCTGGCATATAATACGACAGTCGTACGACGAATCAACCGGATGTGTCAGATATGATGACAAGACAAGTCGGACGTTCAAAATCAGACAAGGCGTAGGACAAGGGCGTGTGCTATCCGCGTGGATGTTCCTTGTGTATATAAACGAGCTAATATGTCGCCTTGATCAGCTGAGACAAGGCCTTATCCTTGGAGGTGACCACTATCCAGTAGTCCTACTCGCGGATGACACGACACTCGTAAGCCCGACAAGTAGTGGCCTGCGTATGTCTTTAGAAACTGTCCATCAATATGCTTGCCAATGGAGGCTGACATATAATGCAAGCAAAAGCTGTGTATTAATATTTAAAGGTGGAAACAAAATTGACCAGTCTTCACCTTTCAGCCTGGGCAACCACATACTGTCCATTAAGTCGAACACAATATACGCAGGTTCCTTTATAAATTCTCATTTGGAATCCGAAAGGAGTACGAGAGCGTGTGCTAAGGCGAGACAAACCTTGAACTCACTTAGAGATATTGGACTTAAAGCTGGTGGTCTAAACCCAGTCTGTTGTGTTAACATTTGGCGAAGAGTAATAATTCCTTGTGCCTTCTACGCGAGTGAGCTGTGGTCAAATATGTCACGCACAGAAATAAATACCATTGAAAATACCCAGCGCTACTTTGCACGAACTGTGCAAAATTTTCATCAAAGATCTCCGACCGCTGCAACTATTCAAACTCTAGGACTGTGGACTATGACAGCTACTATCGACAAAATGAAGCTGATGTTCCTTGGAAGGTTGTGCCGAAGCAACCACAGATATGCCTTTAAAAGATATTCTATTTCAAGTGTGCTCAGTATATAGCAGCCGGCTACAAATGTGAGTCTGTAACACACGATCTTCTCAATGTAGCCAAGAAATATGAATTATGGAATGCAATTGATCTCTTTATGAAAACTAACCAGTTTCCATCCAAGGAGGCGTGGAACAAAACTATACGGGCCAAGATAACAGAGCATGAAACTGCTCATTGGCATACATGCCTGCAAGGTCGCCCTGAATTGGACAGATTCTATAGAATCCACAGTAAACTGGTTCCACATAGACTTTGGAATATGTGTATACTATACAATATCCCAACCAGACCTGTGTATGCACTTGTGAAACTAGGAATGCTACCAATAACACCTGGTCAGTGTCTAATGTGTAATGAAGAGTGCAATGATATAATAAAACACCAACTGGTATATTGTACAGCTTTAGCTGATGCAAGAAACATTCTTTATGAGCATCTGTTTGACACATTAAGCCTGGAACAGTACATCTGTATCGAAGACTGTGCAGATGACGAAGTCAGAATTGTGACATTCCTAGGTGGAATAACCTCTATTATAGAGAATATGAGCCTTGACACCTGGGCTGAATTCATAGGTTCTGTATCACGTGACATTAGCTCCTGGAGCCTGCGATCACTGCTTTATCTATAGACAGCGATCTATAGACAATGACCTAATTCTCACCAGAATCATGTAACTATGTGGCTTTGTGAAACTTCATGTTTTCTTTTTATCATATTTCTGTAAGTATGTTGTGTTTATCACTCTCCGAAGCTACTGGAGGAAATAAAGATCATTCATTCATTCATTCATTCATTCATCTACAACATTCATCACAGGTAAGTCTACATCTACGACGTTCACCACAGGTAAGTCTACATCTACGACCTTCACCACAGGTAAGTCTACATCTACGACCTTCACCACAGGTAAGGCTACTTCTACAACTTTCACTTACAGGTAAGTCTACATCTACGACATTCATCACATGTAAGTCTACATCTACAACATTCATCACATGTACGTCTACATCTACAACATTTATCACAGGTTAGTCTACATCTACAACATTCATCACAGGTAAGTCTACATCTACAACATTCATCACAGGTACGTCTATATCTACAACGTTCATCACAGGTAAGTCTACATCTACAACATTCATCACAGGTAAGTCTACATCTACGACGTTCACCACAGGTAAGTCTACATATACAACATTCATCACAGGTACGTCTACATCTACGACATTCATCACAGGTAAGACTACATCTACGACATTCACCACAGGTAAGTCTACATATACAACATTCATCACAGGTACGTCTACATCTACGACGTTCACCACAGGTAAGTCTTCATCTACAACATTCATCACAGGTAAGTCTACATCTACGACCTTCACCACAGGTAAGTCTACATCTACGATATTCATCACATCTAAGACTAAATCTCCGACATTGATCACATGTAAGTCTACAACTACAACATTCATCACAGGTAAATCTTCATCTACAACATTCACCACAGGAGAGTCTACATATACAACATTCATCACAGGTACGTCTACATCTACGACATTCATCACAGGTAAGTCTACATCTACGACGTTCACCACAGGTACGTCTACATCTACAACATTCATCACAGGTATGTCTACATCTACGACGTTCACCACAGGTAAGTCTACATCTACAACATTCATCACAGGTAAGTCTACATCTACGACATTCATCACAGGTAAGTCTACATCTACGACATTCATCACAGGTAAGTCTACATATACAACATTCATCACAGGTACGTCTACATCTACGACATTCATCACAGGTAAGTCTACATCTACGACGTTCACCACAGGTACGTCTACATCTACAACATTCATCACAGGTATGTCTACATCTACGACGTTCACCACAGGTAAGTCTACATCTACAACATTCATCACAGGTAAGTCTACATCTACAACATTCATTACATGTAATCCTACATCTACAACATTCATCACATGTAAGTCTACATCTACAACATTCATCACAGGTAAGTCTACATCTACAACATTCATTACAGGTAAGCCTTTATCTACAACATTCACCACATTGCGTCTACATATACAACATTCATCACAGGTACGTCTACATCTACGACGTTCATCGCAGGTAACTCTACATCTACAACATTCATCACATGTAAGACTAAATCTACAACATTCATCAAATGTAAGTGTACATCTACAATATTCATCACAGGTAAATATACATCTACATCATTCACCACAGGTAAGTCTACATCTACAACATTCATCACAGGTAAGTCTACATCTACAACATTCATCACAGGTACGTCTAAGTCTACAACATTCATTACAGGGAAGCCTACATCTACAACATTCACCACATTGCGTCTACATCTACAACATTCATCACAGGTACGTCTACATCTACGACGTTCACCACAGGTAAGTCTACATCTACAAGATTCATCACAGGTAAGTCTGCATCTACGACGTTCACCACAGGTAAGTCTACATCTACGACATTCATCACATGTAAGACTAAATCTACGACATTGATCACATGTAAGTCTACATCTACAATATTCATCACAGGTAAATCTACATCTACAACCATCATCACAGGTAAGTCTACATGTACAACATTCATCACAGGTAAGTCTACATCTACGACGTTCAACACAGGTAAGTCTACATCTACGACCTTCACCACAGGTAAGCCTACATCTACGACCTTCACCACAGGTACGTCTACATCTACAACGTTCATCACAGGTAAGTCTACATCTACAACATTCATCACAGGTAAGTCTACATCTACAACGTTCACCACAGGTAAGTCTACATCTACAACATTCATCACAGGTAAGTCTACATGTACAACATTCATCACAGGTAAGTCTACATCTACAACATTCATCACAGGTAAGTCTAAATCTACGACGTTCACCACAGGTAAGTCTACATCTACGACCTTCACCACAGGTACGTCTACATTTACGACGTTCACCACAGGTAAGTCTACATCTACGACCTTCACCACAGGTAAGTCTACATCTACGACGTTCACCACAGGTAAGTCTACATCTACAGCTTTCATTTACAGGTAAGTCTACATCTACGACTTTCATCACATGTAAGTCTACATCTACAACATTCATCACATGTAAGTCTACATCTACAACATTTATCACAGGTTAGTCTACATCTACAACATTCATTTACAGGTAAGTCTACATCTACAACATTCATCACATGTAAGTCTACATCTACAACATTCATCACATGTAAGTCTACATCTACGACGTTCATCACATGTAAGTCTACATCTACAACATTCATCACATGTAAGTCTACATCTACAACATTCATCACATGTAAGTCTACATCTACAACATTCATAACAGGTAAGTCTACATTTACGACGTTCATCACAGGTAAGTCTACATCTTCGACCTTCACCACAGGTAAGTCTACATCTACGACCTTCACCACAGGTAAGTCTACATCTACAACATTCATCACAGGTACGTCTACATCTACGACATTCATCACAGGTAAGTCTACATCTACAACATTCATCACAGGTAAGTCTACATCTACGACGTTCACCACAGGTAAGTCTACATCTACGACCTTCACCACAGGTACGTCTACATCTACGACGTTCATCACAGGTAAGTCTATATCTACAACATTCACCACAGGTAAGTCTACATCTACAACATTCATCACAGGTAAGTCTACACCTACGACGTTTACCACAGGTACGTCTACATTTACGACGTTCATCACAGCTAAGTCTACATCTACAACATTCATTTACAGGTACGTCTACATTTAAGACGTTCACCACAGGTAAGTCTACATCTACAACATTCATTTACAGGTAAGTCTACATCTACGACGTTCATCACATGTAAGTCTACATCCACAACATTGATCATATGTAAGTCTACATCTACAACATTCATCACATGTAAGTCTACATCTACAACATTCATCACAGGTAAGTCTACATCTACGATGTTCACCACAGGTAAGTCTACATATACAACATTCATCACATGTACGTATACATCTACAACATTCATCACAGGTAAGTCTACATCTACAACATTCATCACAGGTAAGTCTACATCTACGACGTTCACCACAGGTAAGTCTACATCTACAACATTCATCACAGGTACGTCTACATCTACGACATTCATCACAGGTAAGTCTACATCTACAACATTCATCACAGGTAAGTCTACATCTACGACGTTCACCACAGGTAAGTCTACCTCTACGACGTTCACCACAGGTACGTCTACATCTACGACGTTCATCACATGTAAGTCTATATCTACAACATTCATCACAGGTAAGTCTACATCTACAACATTCATCACAGGTAAGCCTACACCTACGACGTTTATCACAGGTACGTCTACATTTACGACGTTCACCACAGGTAAGTCTACATCTACAACATTCATTTACAGGTAAGTCTACATCTGAGGCGTTCACCACAGGTAAGTCTACATCTACAACATTCATTTACAGGTAAGTCTACATCTACGACGTTCATCACAGGTAAGTCTACATCTACGACGTTCATCATATGTAAGTCTACACCCACAACATTGATCACATGTAAGTCTACATCTACAACATTCATCACATGTAAGTCTACATCTACAACATTCATCACAGGTAAGTCTACATCTACGACGTTCACCACAGGTAAGTCTACATATACAACATTCATCACATGTTCGTATACATCTACAACATTCATCACAGGTAAGTCTACATCTACAACATTCATCACAGGTACGTCTACATCTACGACGTTCACCACAGGTAAGTCTACATCTACAACATTCATCACAGGTATGTCTACATCTACGACGTTCACCACATTGCGTCTACATCTACAACATTCATCACAGGTAAGACTAAATCTACGACATTGATCACATGTAAGTCTACATCTACAATATTCATCACAGGTAAATCTACATCTACAACCATCATCACAGGTAAGTCTACATCTACAACATTCATCACAGGTAAATCTTCATCTACAACATTCACCACAGGAAAGACTACATCTACAACATTCATGACAGGTAAGTCTACATCTACGACGTTCATCACAGGTAAGTCTACATCTACGACCTTCACCACAGGTAAGTCTACATCTACGACCTTCACCACAGGTACGTCTCCATCAACAACGTTCATCACAGGTAAGTCTACATCTACAACATTCATCACAGGTAAGTCTACATCTACGACGTTCACCACAGGTAAGTCTACATCTACGACCTTCACCACAGGTAAGTCTACATTTACGACGTTCACCACAGGTAAGTCTACATTTAAAACTTTCATTTACAGGTAAGTCTACATCTACGACGTTCATCACATGTAAGTCTACATCTACAACATTCATCACATGTAAGTCTATATCTACAACATTCATCACAGGTAAGTCTACATCTACAACATTCATCACAGGTAAGTCTACACCTACGACGTTTATCACAGGTACGTCTACATTTACGACGTTCACCACAGGTAAGTCTACATCTACAACATTCATTTACAGGTAAGTCTACATCTGAGACGTTCACCATAGGTAAGTCTACATCTACAACATTCATTTACAGGTAAGTCTACATCTACGACCTTCATCACAGGTAAGTCTACATCTACGACGTTCATCATATGTAAGTCTACACCCACAACATTGATCACATGTAAGTCTACATCTACAACATTCATCACAGGTAAGTCTACATCTACGACGTTCATCACAGGTAAGTCTACATATGCAACATTCATCACATGTTCGTATACATCTACAACATTCATCACAGGTAAGTCTACATCTACAACATTCATCACAGGTACGTCTACATCTACGACGTTCACCACAGGTAAGTCTACATCTACAACATTCATCACAGGTATGTCTACATCTACGACGTTCACCACATTGCGTCTACATCTACAACATTCATCACAGGTAAGTCTACATCTACAACATTCATCACAGGTAAGTCTACATCTACAACATTCATTACATGTAATCCTACATCTACAACATTCATCACATCTACAACATTCATCACAGGTAAGTCTACAGCTACAACATTCATTACAGGTAAGCCTTCATCTACAACATTCACCACATTGCGTCTACATCTACAACATTCATCACAGGTACGTCTACATCTACGACGTTCATCGCAGGTAAGTCTACATCTACAACATTCATCACATGTAAGACTAAATCTACAACATTCATCACATGTAAGTGTACATCTACAATATTCATCACAGGTAAATCTACATCTACATCATTCACCACAGGTAAGTCTACATCTACAACATTCATCAGAGGTAAGTCTACATCTACAACATTCATCACAGGTACGTCTACATCTACAACATTCATTACAGGTAAGCCTACATCTACAACATTCACCACATTGCGTCTACATCTACAACATTCATCACAGGTAAGTCTGCATCTACGACGTTCACCACAGGTAAGTCTACATCTACGACATTCATCACATGTAAGACTAAATCTACGACATTGATCACATGTAAGTCTACATCTACAATATTCATCACAGGTAAATCTACATCTACAACCATCATCACAGGTAAGTCTACATCTACAACATTCATCACAGTTAAATCTTCATCTACAACATTCACCACAGGAAAGACTACATCTACAAGATTCATCACAGGTAAGTCTACATCTACGACGTTCATCACAGGTAAGTCTACATCTACGACCTTCACTACAGTTAAGTATACATCTACGACCTTCGCCACAGGTACGTCTCCATCTACAACGTTCATCACAGGTAAGTCTACATCTACAACATTCATCACAGGTAAGTCTACATCTACGACCTTCACCACAGGTAAGTCTACATCTACAACATTCATCAGAGGTAAGTCTACATGTAGAACATTCATCACAGGTAAGTCTACATCTACAACATTCATCACAGGTAAGTCTACATCTACGACGTTCACCACAGGTAAGTCTACATCTACGACCTTCACCACAGGTACGTCTACATTTACGACGTTCACCACAGGTAAGTCTACATTTACAACTTTCATTTACAGGTAAGTCTACATCTACGACGTTCATCACATGTAAGTCTACATCTACAACATTCATCACTTGTAAGTCTACATCTACAACATTTATCACAGGTTAGCCTACATCTACAACATTCATCACAGGTAAGTCTACATCTACGACCTTCACCACAGTTACGTCTACATCTACGACGTTCATCACATGTAAGTCTACATCTACAACATTCATCACAGGTAAGTCTACATCTACGACGTTCATCACATGTAAGTCTACATCTACAACATTCAACACATGTAAGTCTACATCTGCGAAGTTTACCACAGGTACCTCTACATTAAAGGACGTTTACAACAGGTACCTCTACATCTACGGCGTTCACCATAGTTAAGTCTATATCTCCGACGTTTTTACCACAGGTTAGTCTACATGTACGTACACGTCATCTTCTAACATATCTATCTACAGCGTATATCACAGGTAAGTCTATATCTACGAAACTTGCCATACGTACGTCTACATCTACGACGTTAACCACAGCTACCTCTGCATATACGTATATGTTATCATCTCACATGTACATATATCGTCTATGTATATTTTCGGCTGATTTAATCGTCTTGTTATAACAGTTACAAACACAAGATGCCTCGAAATACAAGCTAGGTTTGAAACACGCTCAACAATGTTCTAAACACGTTTGGTGATATTTGAGCGTTGAGACACTTGATGTCCTGTTTCAACAGAGAGCCGAAACACGATATGGAGATGTAATGTAACTTGTCCAGGGCTAAACTGGTGGCAATTTTCTGACGTTATTAAAGAATTCAATATATTATCTCAATGGATGTGTGCTGAAATGCAAATAACGCATCCATAGCAAATATCTCCTGAAAGCAGAGTCGATTGCACAATTGTCACTATATTGTCTACTGTGATTATATGTGCATACGAGTCACAATCAAATAATGGTGATACCAGATGGTGGCGAAGCGGATAGCGTACCCTATATCCCAACACCCACCCCCAACCCACCCTCACCCCAACACCCACACACACCGCGTATATTCGTATGTGAATATATGTGCATACGAGTCACAATCAAATAATGGTGATACCAGATGGTGGCGAAGCGGATAGCGTACCCTATATCCCAACACCCCCCCCCCAACCCACCCCCACCCCCAACACCCACACACACCTCACCCACCCACCCACACCCTCACCCCACCACTCTGGTGGCACTGGCCCTAAACAAATACAAAGGCTAGCCAGTTGTTTACAGGAAGGAGACACGCTGAACGCATAGTGCAAGTCAAAATCGAGAAGTTTCTCTCACACTGTATTTGTCACTGATTCGTGAAGTTGGAAAATGTCTTGTACATATCAAACAGAAAACTCTTGTCATAAGTCGACCTCTTGTCATAAGTCATCTCTCTTGTCATAAGTCATTCATCTTATCATGAGTCATTCCTCTTGTCATAAGTCATTCATCTTATCATGAGTCATTCCCCTTGTCATAAGTCATTCATCTTATCATGAGTCATTCCTCTTATCATAAGTCATCCACTTGTCATAAGTCATCCTCTCGTCATAAGTCATCCTCTTGTCATAAGTCATTCATCTTATCATAAGTCATTCCTCTTGTCATAAGAGGGGCGGTGGGGTAGACTAATGGTTAAAGCGTTGGCTCGTCACGCCGAAGACCCGGGTTCGAATCCCCATATGGGCACAATGTGTGAAGCCCATTTCTGGTGTACCCCGCCGTGATGTTGCTGGAATATTGCTCAAAGTGGCGTAAAACCAAACTCAGTCAGTCAGTGTTGTCATAAGTCATTCCTCTTATCATAAGTCATTCCTCTTGTCATAAGTCATTCCTCTTATCATAAGTCATTGTCATAAGTCATTCCTCTTGTCATAAGTCATTCCTCTTATCATAAGTCATTCCTCTTGTCATAAGTCATTCCTCTTATCATAAGTCATTGTCATAAGTCATTCCTCTTGTCATAAGTCATTCCTCTTGTCATAAGTCATTCATCTTATCATAAGTACCTCTTATCATAAGTCATACCTCTTATCATAAGTCATTCCTCTTGTTATAAGTCATTCCTCTTGTCATAAGTCATTCCTCTTGTCATAAGTCATACCTCTTGTCATAAGTCATTCCTCTTGTCATAAGTCATACCTCTTGTCATAAGTCATTCCTCTTGTCATAAGTCATTCCTCTTGTCATAAGTCATTGTCATAAGTCATTCCTCTTATCATAAGTCATTCCTCTTATCATAAGTCATACCTCTTATCATAAGTCATACCTCTTATCATAAGTCATTCCTCTTGTCATAAGTCATTCCTCTTGTCATAAGTCATTCCTCTTGTCATAAGTCATTCCTCTTGTCATAAGTCATACCTCTTGTCATAAGTCATTCCTCTTGTCATAAGTCATTCCTCTTGTCATAAGTCATACCTCTTGTCATAAGTCATTCCTCTTGTCATAAGTCATTCCTCTTATCATAAGTCATTCCTCTTGTCATAAGTCATTCCTCTTATCATAAGTCATTGTCATAAGTCATTCCTCTTGTCATAAGTCATTCCTCTTATCATAAGTCATTCCTCTTGTCATAAGTCATACCTCTTATCATAAGTACCTCTTATCATAAGTCATACCTCTTATCATAAGTCATTCCTCTTGTCATAAGACATTCCTCTTGTCACAAGTCATTCCTCTTGTCATAAGTCATTCCTCTTGTCATAAGTCATTCCTCTTGTCATAAGTCATTCATCTTATCATAAGTCATTCCACTTGTCATAAGTCATACCTCTTATCATAAGTACCTCTTATCATAAGTCATACCTCTTATCATAAGTCATTCCTCTTGTTATAAGTCATTCCTCTTGTCATAAGTCATTCCTCATGTCATAAGTCATACCTCTTGTCATAAGTCATTCCTCTTGTCATAAGTCATTCCTCTTATCATAAGTCATTCCTCTTGTTATAAGTCATTCCTCTTGTCATAAGTCATTCCTCTTGTCATAAGTCATTCCTCTTATCATAAGTCATTCCTCTTGTTATAAGTCATTCCTCTTGTCATAAGTCATTCCTCTTGTCATAAGTCATACCCCTTATCATAAGTACCTCTTATCATAAGTCATACCTCTTATCATAAGTCATTCCTCTTGTTATAAGTCATTCCTCTTGTCATAAGTCATTCCTCTTGTCATAAGTCATACCTCTTGTCATAAGTCATACCTCTTATCATAAGTCATTCCTCTTATCATAAGTCATTCCTCTTGTCATAAGTCATTCCTCTTATCATCTTATCATAAGTCATTCCTCTTGTCATAAGTCATTCCTCTTGTCATAAGTCATTCCTCTTGTCATAAGTCATTCCTCTTATCATAAGTCATTCCTCTTGTCATAAGTCATTCCTCTTGTCATAAGTCATTCCTCTTGTCATAAGTCATTCCTCTTGTTATAAGTCATTCCTCTTGTCATAAGTCATACCTCTTATCATAAGTCATACCTCTTATCATAAGTCATTCCTCTTGTCATAAGTCATTCCTCTTGTCATAAGTCATTCCTCTTGTCATAAGTCATTCCTCTTGTCATAAGTCATTCCTCTTGTCATAAGTCATACCTCTTGTCATAAGTCATTCCTCTTGTCATAAGTCATTCCTCTTGTCAGAAGTCTTTCCTCTTATCATAAGTCATTCCTCTTGTCATAAGTCATTCCTCTTGTCATAAGTCATTCCTCTTGTCATAAGTCATTCCTCTTATCATAAGTCATTCCTCTTATCATAAGTCTTTTCTCTTGTCATAAGTCATTCATCTTATGATAAGTCATACCTCTTATCATAAGTCAATTCTCTTGTCATAAGTCATTCCTCATGTCATAAGTCATACCTCTTATCATAAGTCAATTCTCTTGTCATAAGTCATTCCTCTTGTCATAAGTCTTACCTCTTATCATAAGTCATTCCTCTTGTCATAAGTCATTCCTCTTGTCATAAGTCATTCCTCTTGTCATAAGTCATTCCTCTTGTCATAAGTCATTCCTCTTGTCATAAGTCATTCCTCTTATCATAAGTCATTCCTCTTGTCATAAGTCATTCCTCTTGTCATAAGTCATTCCTCTTGTCATAAGTCATTACCTCTTATCATAAGTCATTCCCTCTTGTCATAAGTCATTCCTCTTGTCATAAGTCATTCCTCTTATCATAAGTCATTCCTCTTGTCATAAGTCATTCCTCTTGTCATAAGTCATTCCTCTTGTCATAAGTCATTCCTCTTGTCATAAGTCATTCTTCTTGTCATAAGTCATTCCTCTTGTCATAAGTCATACCTCTTATCATAAGTCATTCCTCTTGTCATAAGTCATTCCTCTTATCATAAGTCATTCCTCTTATCATAAGTCATTCATCTTGTCATAAGTCATTCCTCTTGTCATAAGTCATTCCTCTTGTCATAAGTCATTCCTCTTGTCATAAGTCATTCCTCTTGTCATAAGTCATTCCTCTTGTCATAAGTCATTCCTCTTATCATAAGTCATTCCTCTTATCATAAGTCATTCCTCTTGTCATAAGTCATTCCTCTTATCATCTTATCATAAGTCATTCCTCTTGTCATAAGTCATTCCTCTTGTCATAAGTCATTCCTCTTGTCATAAGTCATTCCTCTTGTCATAAGTCATTCCTCTTGTCATAAGTCATTCCTCTTGTCATAAGTCATTCCTCTTGTCATAAGTCATACCTCTTCTCATAAGTCATTCCTCTTGTCATAAGTCTTTCCTCTTGTCATGAGTCGCCCTTTTGTAAAAAGTCTTTCTTTTTGTCATAAGTTTCTGAAGAATCAATAGATGTCACCCACCCGTCTCAAACAGTCACTCTTCAACATGCTTGATGGGACCGTTGTTGCAAAGAAGTTGATCTCCCTAAAACGTTGACATCTAACTAAATAGGTTACCAGCATAAAAAGATGATATAGCATATATACTACTAAGATGATATAGCATATATACTACTAGGAAAATATAGCATATATACTACTAAGATGATATAGGATATACACTACTAAGATGATATAGCATATACACTACTAAGATCATATAGCATATACACTGCTAAGATGGTATAGCATATACACTGCTAAGATGATATAGCATATATACTACTTATATGATATAGCATATACACTACTAAGATGATATAGCATATACACTACTAAGATGATAGAGCATATATACTACTAAGATGATATAGCATATACACTACTAAGATGATATAGCATATATATTACTAAGATGATATAGCATGTATACTACTAGATGATATAGCATATATACTGCTAAGATGATATAGTATATACATTACTAAGATGATATAGCATATACACTGCTTAGATGATATAGCATATACACTACTAAGATGGTATAGCATATACACTACTAAGATGATATAGCATATACACTACTAAGATGATATAGCATATATATTACTAAGATGATATAGCATGTATACTACTAGATGATATAGCATATATACTGCTAAGATGATATAGTATATACATTACTAAGATGATATAGCATATACACTGCTTAGATGATATAGCATATACACTACTAAGATGGTATAGCATATACACTACTAAGATGATATAGCATATACACTACTAAGATGATATAGCATATACATTGCTAAGATGATATGGCATATATACCACTAAGATGATATAGCATATACACTACTAAGATGATATAACATATATGCTACTAAGATGATATAGCACATACACTTCTAAGATGATATAGCATATATACTACTAAGATGATTTAATATATATACTACTAAGATGATATAGCATATATACTACTAAGGAGCGGATATTGAGTGAGAAAGTGTCACGATGTCACGATTTGATGTCGTTAATGAAATAAATAGTTTGACGACAGTATAAGAGGAATGTTTGACGGAAGTTTGCATTAGTCGTTTAACGCCCGATGACCATAGATTGTGTTAAATGAATGACCAAAGTGCCCTACTTCCCGTCACATCATTTACCATGAAAAGTCCAACAAATCAATATTAAGTCGATTCGCCTCTACCTCCAGACGATGCTGGATTCTAATCCTAATTACACGTCCAATGATAGCTTGGTTAATTCAATCACATTCTTCCTGCAGGGCAGAGCTAAGTTCGTTGAGACTGGTCATTGGCTGTTGACAATGGTGTACACACCGTCCATGGATATCGAGGGCTGACAATGGTGGACTGGGTGCTGGTCATGGCAGGGTAGTTTTGATCTCCTGTAGGGGGTACTCAGTCACAATACGAGCCCTGTGTAAGGTGGACATATCCTCCTGTTGGGGGTACCCTCTCCGCAACACCATAACAGAGTACCCCCTCCACCACCCCATAATAGAGTACCCCCTCCACCACCCCATAACAGAGTACCCCTCCACCACCATACATAACAGAGTACCCCTCCACCATACCATAACAGAGTACCCCTCCACCACCCCATAACAGAGTACCCTCCACCACCCCATAACAGCGTATCCCTCCACCATACATAACAGAGTACCCCTCCACCACCCCAAACAGCGTATCCTCTCCACCATACATAACAGAGTACCCCCTCCACCACCCTATAACAGAGTATCCCTTCTACCATACATAATAACACAGAGTACCCCTCCACCACCCCATAACAGAGTATCCCTCCACCATACATAACAGAGTATCCCTCCACCACCCCATAACAGCGTATCCCTCCACCACCCAATAACAGCGTATCCCTCCACTATACATAACAGAGTACCCCTCCACCACCCCATAACAGAGTATCCCTCTACCATACATAACAGAGTACCCTCCACCACCCCATAACAGAGTACCCCCTTCCACCATACATAACAGAGTACCCTCCACCACCCCATAACAGAGTACCCTTCCACCATACATAACAGAGTACCCCCACCATATAACAACAGAAGTACCCCTCCACCACCCCATAACAGAGTATCCCTCCACCACCCCATAGCAGCGTAACAGGTATCCCTCCACCACCCCATAACAGAGTACCCTTCCACCATACATAACAGAGTACAGAGTTCCTCCACCACCCCTGTAACAGAGTATCCCTCCACCACCCCATAGCAGCGTATCCCTCCACCACCCCATAACAGAGCGTATCCCCTCCACCACCCCATAACAGAGTACCCTCTCCACCATACATAACAGATCTAGAGTAGCTCCTCCACCATAGATAACAGCGTATCCCCTACACCACCCCATAACAGAGTACCCTTCCACCATACATAACAGAGTACCCTCCACCACCCCATAACAGAGTATCCCTCCACCACCCCATAGCAGCGTATCCCTCCACCACCCCATAACAGAGTACCCTTCCACCATACATAACAGAGTACCCTCCACCACCCCATAACAGAATATCCCTTCCACCATACATAACAGAGTACCCCTCCACCACCCTATAACAGAGTACCCCTTCCACCATACATAACAGAGTACCCCTCCACCACCCCATAACAGAGTATCCCTCCACCACCCCATAGCAGCGTATCCCTCCACCACCCCATAACAGAGTACCCTTCCACCATACATAACAGAGTACCCTCCACCACCCCCCCAGAGTATCCCCTCCACCACCCCCATAGCAGCGTATCCCTCCACCACCCCATAACAGAGTATCCCTTCCACCATACATAACAGAGTATCCCCTCCACCATACATAACAGATCTAGAGTAGCCCCTCCAACATAGATAACAGCGTATCCCCTCCACCACCCCATAACAGAGTACTCCTCTACCATACATAACAGAGTACCCCTCCACCATACATAACAGAGTACCCCTCCACCATACATAACAGAGTACCCTCCACCATACATATCAGAGTACCCTCCTCCACCCCATAACAGAGTACCCCTCCTCCACCCCATAACAGATTACCCTCCACTATACATAACAGAGTACCCCTCCACCATACATAACAGAGTACCCCTCCTCCACCCCATAACAGAGTACCCCCTCCACATTACATAACAGAGTACCCCTCTACCACTCCATAACAGCGTATCCCCTCCACAACCCCATAATAGAGTACCCTCTCAACCATACATAACAGAGTGCCCCCTCTACCACTCCATAACAGCGTATCCCCTCCACAGCCCCATAAGAGAGTACCCTCTCCACCATACATAACAGAGTTCCCCCTCCACCATACATAACAGATCTAGAGTAGCCCCTCCAACATAGATAACAGCGTATCCCCTCCACAACCCCATAACAGAGTACCCCCTCCACAACCCCATATCAGAGTACTCCTCTACCATACATAACAGAGTAGCCCCTCCACCAACCCATAACAGAGTACCCCTACACCATACATAACAGGGTACCGCTTCCATAACAGACCCCCTATAACATAGATCTCAAGTACCCCTCCACCACCCCATAAACAGATCTCCTCCACCCCATACCCTCCACCACCCCATAACAGAGTACCCCTCCACCACCCCATAACAGAGTACCCCTCCACCACCCCATAACAGAGTACCCCCTCCACCACCCCATAACAGGGTACCCCCTCCACCACCCCATAACAGAGTACCCCCTCCACAACCCCATAACAGAGTACCCCCTCCACCACCCCATAACAGCGTATCCCTCCACCACCCCATAACAGGGTGCCCTCTCCACCACCCCATAACAGAGTACCCCCTCCACCACCCATAACAGGGTACCCCCTCCACCACCCCATAACAGAGTACCCCTCCACCACCCCATAACAGAGTACCCCTCCACCACCCCATAACAGAGTACCCCTCTCCACCACCCCATAACAGAGTACCCCTCCACCACCCCATAACAGAGTACCCCCTCCACCACCCCATAACAGGGTACCCCTCCACCACCCCATAACAGAGTACCCCTCCACCACCCCATAACAGAGTACCCCCTCCACAACCCCATAACATATCTAAAGTACCCCCTCCACCACTGAGCTATGACTCATTCATTCCCACTCTGTCAAATATGACTCATTCAGCCCCACTCTGTCAAATATGACTCATTCAGCCACACTCTGTCAACTATGACTATGACTTATTCTAGAAGCAATTAAACGTTGGAGGCGCAAACGCTTGTCTCCCGGGTGAAATTTCTCCCTACAATATACACTTGGTTCATTGAAAATGAATTTTCAATGATGCTTAGTCTATTGGGACACCTTTAGGACACCACGAAATAGGGCACATACCTTTAGTCCACCACGATGTAGAACACTTTACCTTTAGGACACCATGATGTAACACTTGCCTTTAGGACAACTCGATGTAAGACGTATGCCTAAGGACACCTCGATGTAACACTTGCCTTTAGGACACCACGATGTAACACATGCCATTAGGACACCAAGATGTAGGACACATGACTTTAGGACACCTCGATGTAACACTTGCCTTTAGGACACCAATATGTAGGACACTTACTTTAGGACACCAATATGTAGGACACATGCCTTTAGGACACCAAGATGTAGGACACTCAGCTTTAGGACATCAATATGTAGGACACATGCCTTTAGGACACAACGATATTGAAAACGTGCTTTTAGGACACCAAAACGTAGGACACATTCCTTTAGAATACCACGAAGCAGGGTATAAATTTTTAGGACACCACGATATAGGGCATATACCTTTCGGTCACAACAATATAAGAAACTTGCCTTTAGGACACAAAGATGTAGGACCCATTCATTACGACAGCACGGTGTAGGACACGCGACTTTAGGAACCATAATCTAGGACACGTACCCTTAGGTCATCACGATGTATGACGACACGTTCAGGGACACCACCCTTAGGACAGCACGATGTAGGACACATATCTTTAGGACACAAATATGTAAGACACTTGCCTTTAGGACAGCAAGGTGCAGGACACATGTATTAAGGACACCACGATGTCGGACACATACCTTTAGGACAGCACGAAATAGGGCACATGCCTTTAGGACACCAATATGTAGGATACATGCCTTTAGAACATCACTATGTAACACATGCCTTTAGGACACCAATATGTAGGACACATGCCTTTAGGACACCAAGTTGTAGGACACATGCCTTAGAACATCACTATGTAACACATGCCTTTAGGACACCAATATGTAGGACACATGCCTTTAGGACACCAAGATGTAGGACACATACCATTAGAACATCACTATGTAACACATGCCTTTAGAACATCACTATGTAACACATGCCTTTAGGACACCAATATGTAGGACACATGCCTTTAGGACACCAAGAAGTCGGACACATGCCTTTAGGACACCACGATTTAACACTTGCCTTTAGGACACAAAGATGTAGGACCAATTTTTTAGGACAGCACGGTGTAGAACATTCGCCTTTAGAAAGCACGATCTAGGACTCGTACCCTTAGGTCATCACGATGTATGACGACACGTGCGCTTAGGATACCACTATGTAGGACACATGTCTTTAAGAAATCACGAAGGATAGACACATGCCTTTAGGACACCACGATGTAACACATGCCTTTAGGACACCAAGATGATGTAACACACATATCTATGCCTTTAGACACATGCCTTTAGGACACCACGATGTAACACATGCCTTTAGGACACCAAGATGTAACACATGCCTTTAGGACACCAAGATGTTGAACATCAAAATGTAGGACACATATCTATGAAATCACGAAGGAGGACAAATGCCTTTAGGACAACAAGATGTGGGGCTCATGTCTTTAGGACACCACGAGGCTGGAAACTTAGCTTTAGGACACCAAGATGTAGGACACATGTCTTTAAGAAATCACGAAGGAGGACAAATGCCTTTAGGACAACAAGATGTGGGACTCATGTCTTTAAAACACCACGAGGCTGGAAACTTAGCTTTAGGACACCAAGATGTAGGACACATGCCTTTAGGACACCAAGACGTATGACATATTCCTTTAGAATACCACAAAGCAGGGTATATATATTTTTAGAACACCATGATGAAGGGCATATGCCTTTCGGACACAACGATATAAGAAATTGCCTTAGGACACCTAGATGTAGGACCCATTCTTTAGGACAGCACAGTGCAGGACACTCGCCTTGAGGACACCATGGTGTAGGACATATGCCTTTAGGACACTACGAAGGAGGACACTTACCTTTAGGACACCACGATGTAAACCATATGCCTTTAATACAGCTATATGTAGGACACATGCCTTTAGGACACCAAAGATGTACGCCACATACCTTTAGAATATCACGATTTCGGACACTGGCCTTTAGGACTTCATGATGTAGGACACCTACGTTTAAGACATCACGATGTAGGACGCATGCCCTTATGACATCACGATGCAGGACGTATGCCCTTATGACATGATGATGTAGGACACATGCCCTTATGCCATCGTGATATGGGACACTTGTCTTTAGGACACCAATGTGTAGGACACTAGCCTTTAGGACACCAATGTGTAGGACACTTGCCTTTAGGACATCGCTATGTAGGACATATGCCTTTAAGGACACCAAGATGTAGGACATATGCCTTTATGACATCACGATATGGGACGCTTACCTTTAGCACACCACGATGTAAGACACTTACCTTTAGGGCACCACGATGTAGGACACTTACCTTTAGGGCACCACGATGTAGGACACTTACCTTTAGGGCACCACGTTGTAGAACACCTACCTTTAGGGCACCACGATGTAGGACACTTACCTTTAGGGCACCACGATGTAGGACACTTACCTTTAGGGCACCACGATGTAGGACACTTACCTTTAGGGCACCACGTTGTAGAACACTTACCTTTAGGGCACCATGATGTAGGACACTTACCTTTAGGGCACCACGATGTAGGACACTTTACCCTTTAGGGCACCACGATGTAGGACACTTACCTTTAGGGCACCACGATGTAGGACACTTACCTTTAGGGCACCACGATGTAGGACACTTACCTTTAGGGCACCACGATGTAGGACACTTACCTTTAGGGCACCACGTTGTAGAACACTTACCTTTAGGGCACCACGATGTAGGACACTTACCTTTAGGGCACCACGATGTAGGACACTTACCTTTAGGGCACCACGATGTAGAACACTTACCTTTAGGGCACCACGATGTAGGACACTTACCTTTAGGGCACCACGATGTAGGACACTTACCTTTAGGGCACCACGATGTAGGACACTTACCTTTAGGGCACCACGATGTAGGACACTTACCTTTAGGGCACCACGATGTAGGACACTTACCTTTAGGGCACCACGATGTAGGACACTTACCTTTAGGGCACCACGATGTAGGACACTTACCTTTAGGGCACTTGTAGGACACTTATCTTTAGGGCACCACGATGTAGGACACTTTCCTTTAGGGCACCACGATGTAGGACACTTACCTTTAGGGCACCACGATGTAGGACACTTACCTTTAGGGCACCACGATGTAGGACACTTACCTTTAGGGAACCACGATGTAGGACACTTACCTTTAGGGAACCACGATGTAGGACAATTACCTTTAGGGCACCACAAATGTAGGACACTTACCTTTAGGGCACCACAAATGTAGGACACTTACCTTTAGGGCACCACGATGTAGGACACTTACCTTTAGGGCACCACGATGTAGGACACTTACCTTTAGGGAACCACGTTGTAGAACACTTACCTTTAGGGCACCACGATGTAGGACACTTACCTTTTAGGGCACCACGATGTAGGACACTTACTTACTTTAGGGCACCACGATGTAGGACACTTACCTTTAGGGCACCACGATGTAGGACACTTACCTTTAGGGCACCACGTTGTAGAACACCTACCTTTAGGGCACCACGTTGTTGGACACTTACCTTTAGGGCACCACGATGTAGGACACTTACCTTTAGGGCACCACGATGTAGAACATAAACCTTTAGTACAGCAAGATGTAGGACACTTACCTTTAGGGCACCACGATGTAGGACACTTACCTTTAGGGCACCACGATGTAGGACACTTACCTTTAGGGCACCACGTTGTAGAACACTTACCTTTAGGGCACCACGATGTAGGACACTTTCCTTTAGGGGCACCACGATGTAGGACACTTACCTTTAGGGCACCACGTTGTAGAACACTTACCTTTAGGGCACCACGATGTAGGACACTTACCTTTAGGGCACCACGTTGTAGAACACTTACCTTTAGGGCACCACGATGTAGGACACTTACCTTTAGGGCACCACGTTGTAGAACACTTACCTTTAGGGCACCACGATGTAGGACACTTACCTTTAGGGCACCACGATGTAGGACACTTATCTTTAGGGCACCACGATGTAGGACACTTTCCTTTAGGGCACCACGATGTAGGACACTTACCTTTAGGGCACCACGATGTAGGACACTTACCTTTAGGGGCACCACGATGTAGGACACTTACCTTTAGGGAACCACGATGTAGGACACTTACCTTTAGGGAACCACGATGTAGGACAATTACCTTTAGGGCACCACAAATGTAGGACACTTACCTTTAGGGCACCACAAATGTAGGACACTTACCTTTAGGGCACCACGATGTAGGACACTTACCTTTAGGGCACCACGATGTAGGACACTTACCTTTAGGGAACCACGTTGTAGAACACTTACCTTTAGGGCACCACGATGTAGGACACTTACCTTTAGGGCACCACGATGTAGGACACTTACCTTTAGGGCACCACGATGTAGGACACTTACCTTTAGGGCACCACGATGTAGGACACTTACCTTTAGGGCACCACGTTGTAGAACACCTACCTTTAGGGCACCACGTTGTTGGACACTTACCTTTAGGGCACCACGATGTAGGACACTTACCTTTAGGGCACCACGATGTAGAACATAAACCTTTAGTACAGCAAGATGTAGGACACTTACCTTTAGGGCACCACGATGTAGGACACTTACCTTTAGGGCACCACGATGTAGGACACTTACCTTTAGGGCACCACGTTGTAGAACACTTACCTTTAGGGCACCACGATGTAGGACACTTTCCTTTAGGGCACCACGATGTAGGACACTTACCTTTAGGGCACCACGTTGTAGAACACTTACCTTTAGGGCACCACGATGTAGGACACTTACCTTTAGGGCACCACGTTGTAGAACACTTACCTTTAGGGCACCACGATGTAGGACACTTACCTTTAGGGCACCACGATGTAGAACATAAGCCTTTAGTACACCAAGATGTTCGAACCATGCCTTTAGTACAACACGAAGGGATACAAGTCTGCCCTGTCCAGATATCTGCTTACGCATTACCACAAAGTAGAAGCACACACAACACCAGGCGTAGCCATTGATGGATGTGCACGTCTCCAGCATATACCATGGCCAAGGATTGGTACCATTGCTGACATATGCAAGATCTATGTTGATAGTCTTCTGCACAGAACAACACAGAACCTTCCTTGTTGTGAAGTGTTTGACACATGCGACCACCAAAGGAGCCTGAGCAGATGAGGAGAAAAGTTAAAAAGATACCTTCACCAGCCATAATAGTGAAGAACACAACTCCAGTCCCTCAAGATAAAGCAGGTTTCCTGTCAAACTAGCAGAATAAGCAGGCTTTAATCTACCTGCTCTCAGAACCTCAGAAGGAATACCTGTTGAACATGCTGGTGGAGATGCTGCTGTTGTTATTGCAAGGCAAACTATCATGATGCCCGGAAGCACGGATGAAGTGGTTGTTTATGTGGATGATACAGATGTCTTGGTGTTACTGATCTATCACAGCAAACACACAACCAATCTAGTCACAGTAACAACTTATATCTATAAATAGTTGGGCGCAGTGGGCGAGCGATCTGAGACGCCAGGCTAGTGATCCAGGGAGTTTAAGGTGCCAGGATCGAGCCTACCTGGAGTCAACTTTGTGTGCAGACTCTTTCAGTGTTGTCACAACCCTGTACACGTAAAAGAACCGACGAATCCGTTGGTATATGACCAGATGGTAGCCGCATGATTACGGGCAAACAATAAGTTGCGGGTAGAGCAACGTGCAGTAAACTTGGACGAAGTACTGTGACTATGTGTCCCAGTCCACCCAGCTGTGAATGAGTTTCACATTATGACATCACGATGTAGGACATATGCTCTTATGACAACACAATATGGGACGCTTACCTTTAGCACATGGCGATGTAGGGCGCTTACCTTTAGCACATGACGATGTAGTACACTTATCTTTAGGACATCACGATGTAGAACACTTACCTTTAGGACATCACGATGTAGAACACTTATTTTAGGACATCACGATGTTGAACACTTATTTTAGGACATCACGATGTAGAACACTTATCTTTAGGACCTCACGATGTAGAACACTTACCTTTAGGACATCACGATGTAGAACACTTATTTTAGGACATCACAATGTAGAACACTTATTTTAGGACATCACGATGAAGGGCACTCGCCTTTAGGACACCATGATAAAGGACACCCCCATCTATGACACAACACCGTGAAGATGAGAATAAAGTGAATGTGCAAGGCAGGAGCAGTCCCCGGCAAAGAACAAACCAGTCGCGATAATTCATTGTAAAAAAAAGAGTGTTGACAACTGGTGCTGCGGTATACATAGACATACATGAATATTGACACTCGGTGCTTCAGTGTGTACATAGACATACATGAATATTGACACTCGGTGCTTCAGTGTGTACATAGACATACATGAATATTGACACTCGGTGCTTCAGTGTGTACATAGACATACATGAATATTGACACTCGGTGCTTCAGTGTGTACATAGACATACATGAATATTGACACTCGGTGCTTCAGTGTGTATACAGATATGCATGAATATTTACACTCGGTGCTTCAGTGTGTACATAGACATACATGAATATTGACTCTCGGTGCTTCAGTGTGAACATAGACATACATGAATATTGACTCTTTGTGCTTCAGTGTGTACATAGACATACATGAATATTGACAGTCGGTGCTTCAGTGTGTATACAGATATGCATGAATATTTACACTCGGTGCTTCAGTTTGTACATAGACATACATAAATATTGACTCTCGGTGCTTCAGTGTGTACATACACATACATACATGAATATTGACACTCGCTTCGGTGCTTCAGTGTGAACATAGACATACATGAATATTGACACTCGGTGCTTCAGTGTGTATTCAGACATACATGAATATTGACTCTTTGTGCTTCAGTGTGAACATAGATATACAAGGAAGTTGACAATCGGTGCTTTAGTGTGTATATAGACATACATGAAGATTGACGCTCGGTGCTTCAGTGTGTACATAGACATACATGAATATTGACACTCGGTGCTTCAGTGTGTATATAGACACAGATGAAGATTGACATTCGATGCTTCAGTACATATAAACATACATGAATATTGACGCTCGGTGCTTAAGTACATATAAACATACATTAATATTGACGCTCGGTGCTTAAGTACATATAAACATACATGAATATTGACACTCTGTGCTTCAGTGCATATAAACATACATGAATATTGACACTTTGTGCTTTAGTGTGTATGTAGACACACAGGAATATTGACACTCGGTGCTTCAGTGTGTATATAGACATACATGAATATTGACACTCGGTGCTTCAGTGTGTATATAGACACACTTAAATATCGACACTCGGTGCTTCAGTGTGTATACAGGTATGCATGAATATTGACACTCGGTGCTTCAGTGTGTATACAGACATACATGAATATTGACACTCGGTGCTTCAGTGTGTAGTACATGAATATTGACACTTTGTGCTTTATGTGAAATATACATGAATATTGACACTCGGTGCTTCAGTGTGTACATAGACATACATGAATATTGACACTCGGTGCTTCAGTGTGTATATAGACATACATGAATATTGACACTCGGTGCTTCAGTGTGTATATAGACATACATGAATATTGACACTCGGTGCTTCAGTGTGTATACAGACATACATGAATATTGACACTCGGTGCTTCAGTACATATAAACATACATGAATATTGACACTCGGTGCTTCGGTGTGTGTATATAGACATACATGAATATTGACTCTCACATAGACATACATGAATATTGACACTCGGTGCTTCAGTGTGTATATAGACATGCATGAAGATTGACACTTGTTGCTTCAGTGTATATAGACATACATGAATATTGACACTCGGTGCTTCAGTGTGTATATAGACATACATGAATATTGAAACTCGCTGCTTCAGTGTGTATATAGACACACATGAATATTGACACTCGGTGCTTCAGTGTGTACATAGACATACATGAAGATTGACACTCGTTCCTTCAGTACATATAAACATACATGAATACTGACACTCGGTGCTTCAGAACATATAAACATACATACATATTGACCCTCGGTGCTTCAGTGTGTATATAGACACAGATGAAGATTGACATTCGGTGCTTCAGTACATATAAACACACATGAATAGTGACACTCGGTGCTTCAGTACATATAACCATACATTAATATTGACGCTCGGTGCTTAAGTACATATAACCATACATGAATATTAACACTTTGTGCTTTAGTGTGTACATAGACACACAGGAATATTGACACTCGGTGCTTCAGTGTGTACATAGATATACATGAATATTGACACTCGTTGTTTCAGTGTCTATACAGATATACATGAATATTGACACTCGGTGCTTCAGTGTGTATACAGACATGCATGAATATTGACACTGGGTGGTTCAGTGTGTATATAAACATACATGAATATTGACACTCGGTGCTTCAGTGTGTATACAGATATGCATGAATATTTACACTCGGTGCTCCAGTGTGTACATATACATACCTGAATATTGACACTCGGTGCTTCAGTGTGTATACAGACATACATGAATATTGACACTCGGTGCTTCAGTACATATAAACATACATGAATATTGACACTCGGTGCTTCAGTGTGTATATAGACATACATGAATATTGACACTCGGTGCTTCAGTGTGTACATAGACACACATGAAGATTGACACTCGGTGCTTAAGTGTGTATATAGACATACATGAAGATTGACACTCGTTGCTTCATTACATATACACAAACATAAATATTGACACTCGGTGCTTCAGTGTGCATACAGACATGCATGAATATTGACACTCGGTGCTTCAGTGTGTATATAGACACACAGGAATATTGCGATCGGTGCTTCAGTGTGTATACAGACATACATGAATATTGACACTCGGTGCTTCAGTACATATAAACATACATGAAGATTGACACTCGGTGCTTCAGTGTGTATATAGACACACATGAATATTGACACTTTGTGCTTTAGTGTGTACATAGATATACATGAATATTGACACTCGTTGCCTCAGTGTGTATACAGACATACATGAAGATTGACACTCGGTGCTTCAGTGTGTATACAGCCATACATGAATATTGACACTCGGTGCTTCAGTGTGTATATAGACATACATGAATATTGACACTCGTTGCTTCATTACATATAAACATACATGAATATTGACACTCGGTGCTTCAGTGTGTATATAGACATGCATGAAAATTGACACTCGGTGCTTAAGTGTGTATATAGACACACATGAAGATTGACACTCGTTGCTTCATGTACATATAAGACATACATGGTGCTTCAGTGTGTATATACATGAATATTGACACTCGGTGCTTCAGTGTGACACTCGGTGCTTCCAGTGTGTATATAGACATACATGAATATTGACACTCGACATACATGAATATTGACACTCGGTGCTTCAGTGTGTACAGACACACATGAATATTGACACTCGGTGCTTCAGCAGTGTGTATAGACACACATGAAGATTGACACTGATATAGACATACATGAAGATTGACACTCGGTGCTTCAGTACATATAAACATACATGAATATTGACACTCGGTGCTTCAGTGTGCATACAGACATGCATGAATATTGACACTCGGTGCTTCAGTGTGTACATAGACACACATGAAGATTGACGCTCGTGGCTTCAGTACATATCTACATACATGAATATTGACACTCGGTGCTTCAGTGTGCATACAGACATACATGAATATTGACACTCGGTGCTTCAGTGTGTATATAGACATACATGAAGATTGACAATCGGTTCTTCAGTGTGTACATAGACACACATGGAGATTGACACTCGGTGCTTAAGTGTGAACATAGACATACATGAAGATTTACACTCGTTGCTTCAGTACATATAAACATACATGAACATTGACCCTCGGTGCTTCAGTGTGCATACAACCATACATGAATATTGACACTCGGTGTTTCAGTGTGTATATAGACACACATGAATATTGACACTTTGTTGTTTAATGTGTAAATAGACACACAGGAATATTTACACTGGGTGCTTCAGTGTGTATACAGACATACATGAATATTGACACTCGGTGCTTCAGTAGATATAAACATACATGAATATTGACACTCGGTGCTTCAGTGTGTACATAGACATACATGCATATTGACTCTCCGTGCTTCAGTGTGCATAAAGACACACATGAATATTGACACTCGGTGCTTAAGTGTGTACATAGACATACATGAATATTGAAACTCGGTGCTTCAGTGTGTACATAGACATACATGAAGATTGACACTCGGTGCTTCAGTGTGTATATAGACGTACATGAATATTGACACTCGGTGCTTCAGTGTATACAGACATGCATGAATATTGACACTCGGTGCTTCAGTGTGTATATAGACACACATGCAGATTAACACCCAGTGCTTCAGTATAATTGCATAAAGAAACAAGAGCATCGACATTCTGTGCAGTATATACAGGGATTTTATGATGATCCTTCTCTTATAATAGTAATGGAATGTGCAATATACTGCGTAGAACATCTGTCTGTCTCTTAATTCCGTGGGTTAAGTGATCGATTATGCCTTGTATTACGGTTTGCCGTGAAAGCGAATGTCCTATAAGCTCTTTAAAACTGTTGTTTATTGAAATTGACAAGCTACACTGGAACCACTGACAGTTCTATATAAATCATAAATTATATATAAACTCCACGATTTTCGGTCTTGCGATAGGTAGAACTTTGAGACGCTACCTGACACTTCACGGGCGCATATATCCTACTTCAGCAGACACGTGGATGGCAGGGAGGTAGGGTTTAAGTTAGACGAGATCGCATCTCGGGGCTGTATGTCAGCAGACACGTGGAGGACGGGGAGGTAAACCCCTTTGCAAGAAGATATGAAGCTCATTTTCCAAATAACCTTCACCGAATCTATGGCAATTTGTCCTGTTTTTTATCAGTAATCGAATGTCGGCAAACTCCTCAATATCCGACCGATGATTAAGAAAAAAAGATCTGTGTTAAATGTACTTATTTAATTTATTCAGCCCTCTATTTTAGAAAAAAACAACTGAGACTTAAGTAATACATCCTGCTCCAGAATGGAATAATGCCTGACTGGCGTGTAACGAAAAGGAACCCTTTGTTTTTAAACTTGTGCTCAAAAGAAAGTATGTAGTGTGTTTGAAGCAACCTGAAAACAAAACAAACGGATGCATAAATGAACAAATGTTTAATATGTCAACAGAGTATGCAATTCTACAGCAAATGTACATGATTTCAATTCATACAAAGTTGAAAGTACAATTTGACTGACAATGAAAGACACGTGGTATCATAGTCATAACTTTTACACAAATCAACAAACTGTCATCAAATATGGAATCAACAGTGAGTGACCACCACTGGCTTCTATACACGCCAAAACACGTTGTCGCATTGATGACGTAAGTCACTGAAACTCAATAAGCAGGTCCATTTGCATGTGAGAAAACTTGAGAAAAAAATTCCCAGAAGTTCAACAATTACCTATTCATTTCGTAATATGTTATTTTGGGATTACATAACTGAAATATTTTTCATGTTAAGTTGTATATATTTTCAGTTACAATCCGTGCAATATCAGTGTCTGGCAACTCGCGAAGTCAGCTTGGAAATGTACGTTACCAGACTCTCTGACCTCTGAAAATGCTCATTATACATAGAAATAGATCAGAAATATATTGTAGCGCTTCAGTGGTTTTAATTCGCTCACAGAAAATCAATAAATGCAGAAAAAGCACAAGGATCAGGGCAGTAGTCAGCATAAAATGAATGCCTCACTCGAACATGGACAGAAATTGAAAACTTGATCATTCGAACTCCAAGGTTTAAAGACGAATAGTGTCTGAATACCTAAAGCGTTTTCGTGTCCATCCAAATATAATGTTTGGTCTTATTTCGGATAAAAATAGACACTGAGGTGAAACGATCTCTCATATAAGTCAATATTGTAACTCAGAATAAATGTAACGTACATTTCATAAGTGCCACTGCTCTATCGATTTGTGGTCTCCTACAATGGTGTGTACCGTGACTAAAACACTTTTTTGTATCAGTGAGAAAGCAGAGAGCATAATTAACCTATAGATAGAGGCTTTTCCATTGAAATAGTCTTTTAATTTACCTACAGACAAAGGAAAAAACATTAAACACGTATTCTGGTCAAATAACCCGTCAATAAATTGCGCCAGATCGTGATTCACACAAATGCGGGAAACATAAAACAAATAGAACTACAAGAGAAATGCTCCTAGTTTGTGAACTCCACAACTTAACCTGTTATATAATGTACATTTCAAACTCAGTTGCTTTCTCCTGTTAATTTGTTTTCGCCAAGTAAATACTAGTGTAGCAATGAGGGGGCAACAAAGGCTTAAAACAAAAAGACAATTGTAAATTCAAACTTTAAAACGATAAAACATTTGGAACTAAAAAGGCTTTTTGCCAAATACACGAGGTTTTCAGATGGTAACGGACATTTCACTTGTAATTTTTAAACTTCTCTTCAACCAGGTATAGGTCTCCACGACTCAGTTTGAACATACACTGTGACTTGCCACATGGAAATGGTTCATGAACCTTGCACAAAACCTTTGTGCAACACTGTCTTTAGTTAGCGTCGTCCAAACTTTCACATTGGATCAATTTAACCATTATCTCACTAGCTAAAATCGACTTTGAATCGAAATTTGGGATACTGGTAGTCTATGTAAGGTACATAAACACAATTAGCCTTACAAGATTTGTTAAATTATTCTTGAGAAGAAAAAGGCAGTAACGTACTTTCATTGTTAACATTACTCTCGGATTTTAATTTTTGTATATTGTATAATTGTATATAGCAGTTTTGAAATGATGTGAATTTGTGAATATCCTAAAAGAAATGACTGCCCCCTTTATATCTGACAGGTAAATGAGTCCGGTAAATAACTACTTTGGCTGTAATGGAATCGCAATGTGAGGGTAGCGTACATTTCTGCCAAGGTTTGGACATAGAAGGGCTGAAGTCTAACTTTGGAAGAAATTCATCAAGATTTAAAACAGATGCTTGTATGTGAAGTGTACATGATGGTAATAAAGGGAAACACTACAAGGAACTTTGAATGCAGCTACAGTAAGACCAGATCATAGTGAAGTTCGAGTACTTCCAGGTTGGGACAGTAACGTACATTTCATTTTCACATACTCAAAGCCTTATTTCAGAATGACTGTTGTACTTATGAAGCTGAATGTTTTGGTACAAGTTGCATAGATCAAACCCTTTATTTACCACACACAAAATCATGCAAAATAAGTTTATGTTTGTACATATGACAGTGGGACAGCATTTGGACCTGCTTATTTGGTTTCAGTGAAAACGGCGAATGTAGGAAACATTGTTTCAGCTGTTGAGCGGTGACAGGTGGCACCGGTAGTCATAAACCCACAAACACATAAACGCTAAACAGATTTTGTAAATTTATATTCTCTCATAATTTTACTTTCTTTCTTACCTTGAAGGGATGCTTCGATTCATATGAATCGAGTCAAGTAATTCCATACAAGGTCCTACCTGTTTATGGAAATGCTGAAATATTCAAATAATTGTTTTACAGGCACTCAAAAAAAGTTATCTAAAAGATTTTGCGGGATAAATAACTGCTGACATTGACTATCCGTTAAAGAAATGTTGAATGTCAGGGCAATATTAATAGACAGGTATTTCCCTTGTGATTGGGAACGACTACCAACAATACAGTACAGAAGGATCATGTCTGATAACTGAGTCAAACATGTTGATCGTTACTGCACTCTTCAAAAAATGAAACGAGAAGGTGTTTCCAGCAGTTCATTTTGATATATTTTGACAGCAATCGTCATTAAGACAATTCCTATGTTTCAATTCCGTTATTCAAGTCGTGGCTGTTGTGCATTGCATGCAAACGCATCCCAAATGTGTTTTTAAACGTTTGCCATAAAAACTGAAAACGATATATGCAAAGTGTATGCAAAAAGATGTTTTCCACGTAATGCTCGTGTAATGTGTCGGACACATGAGTATAGACATCGGCTATTAAGGGCTAAACCAAATTCAGCATTTCTTCAAGAAATTTAAGACGTAAACAAAGATCAGAGACTTCAACGTCCACCACAGCTCCACATCTCCATCATGACATCGATATACAAGTTTCAATTTGACCCATTTCGCACCAAAAGTGGAAGACTAAGAATTATGCAGACTGTACCTGGACTGTATGGATTACAGTATCAGTCGTTGTACTATCTGATCCGGACTCACTCACTCACTCCATGTAGACTGTACCTGGATTGTGTGGATCACTGTATCAGTCGTTGTACTTTCTGATCCAGACTCATTCACTCACTCCTTGTAGACTGTACCTGGACTGTGTGGATCACTGTGTCAGTCGTTGTACTCTTTGATCCAGACTCACTCACTCCATGTAGACTGTACCTGGACTGTGTGGGTCACTGTGTCAGTCGTTGTACTATTGCAGACTGTACTTGGACTGTGAGGATCACTGTATCAGTCGTTGTACTATCTGATCCAGACTCACTCACTCCATGTAGACTGTACCTGGACTGTGTGGATCACTGTATCAGTCGTTGTACTATCTGATCCGGACTCACTCACTCCATGTAGACTGTACCTGGACTGTGTGGATCACTGTATCAGTCGTTGTACTATCTGATCCAGACTCATTCACTCACTCCTTGTAGACTGTACCTGGATTGTGTGGATCACTGTATCAGTCGTTGTACTTTCTGATCCAGACTCACTCACTCCATGTAGACTGTACCTGGACTGTATGGATCACTTTACCGGTCGTTGTACTATCAGATCCAGACTCACACACTCACTCCATGTAGACTGTACTTGGACTGTATGGATCACTGTACCGGTCGTTGTACTATCAGATCCAGACTCACACACTCGCTCCATGTAGACTGTACTTGGACTGTATGGATCACTGTACCGGTCGTTGTACCTTCTAATCCAGACTCACTCACTCACTCCATGTAGACTGTACCTGGACAGTGTGGGTCACTGTATAAGTCGGTGTACTATCTGATCCAGACTCACTCACTCACTCCATGTAGACTGTACCTGGATTTTGTGGATCACTGTATCAGTCGTTGTACTATCTGATCCAGACTCATTCACTCACTCCTTGTAGACTGTACCTGGATTTTGTGGATCACTGTATCAGTCGTTGTACTTTCTGATCCAGACTCACTCATCACTCCATGTAGACTGTACCTGGACTGTATGGATCACTTTACCGGTCGTTGTACTATCAGATCCAGACTCACACACTCACTCCATGTAGACTGTACTTGGACTGTATGGATCACTGTACCGGTCGTTGTACTATCAGATCCAGACTCACACACTCACTCCATGTAGACTGTACTTGGACTGTATGGATCACTGTACCGGTCGTTGTACCTTCTGATCCAGACTCACTCACTCACTCCATGAAGACTGTACCTGGACTGTGTGGATCACTGTACCGGTCGTTGTACTATCAGATCCAGACTCACTCACTCACTCCATGTAGACTGTACTTGGACTGTATGGATCACTCATTACCGGTCGTTGTACCTTCCGGTCGTTGTACTCAGATCCACTCACTCTCACTCCATGTAGACTGTACTTATGGATCACTGTATGGATCACACACTGTACTCCATGTCGACTGTACCTTGGACTATCACTGATCCAGACTCACACACTCACTCCATGTAGACTGTACCTGGACTGTGTGGATCACTGTACCGGTCGTTGTACTATCAGATCCAGACTCACTCACTCACTCCATGTAGACTGTACTTGGACTGTATGGATCACTGTACCGGTCGTTGTACTATCAGATCCAGACTCACTCACTCCATGAAGACTGTACCTGGGCTGTGTGGATCACTGTACCGGTCGTTGTACCTTCTGATCCAGACTCACTCACTCACTCCATGTAGACTGTACCTGGACTGTGTGGATCACTGTACCGGTCGTTGTACCTTCTGATCCAGACTCACTCACTCACTCCATGTAGACTGTATCTGGACTGTGTGGATCACTGTATAAGTCGGTGTACTATCTGATCCAGACTCACTCACTCACTCCATGTAGACTGTACCTGGACTGTGTGGGTCACTGTATAAGTCGGTGTACTATCTGATCCAGACTCACTCACTCACTCCATGTAGACTGTACCTGGACTGTGTGGGTCACTGTATAAGTCGGTGTACTATCTGATCCAGACTCACTCACTCACTCCATGTAGACTATATCTGGACTGTGTGGATCACTGTACCGGTCGTTGTACCTTCTGATCTAGGCTCACTCACTCACTCACATACATTTACACATGTATACCATAACAAAGGTTCAGTTAACAACACACATATATAATGACATAGTACATGGAGAATTCATACAAAAATATATAATATTATCTTACTGAATTGACAGGTATTTCAGTTCTCTTAGTTCATATGCATGGTATAAATATGTGCTTAATTTTCTTAGAAGTGTTTCTTTATTAGTAGTTAATAGGGATTTCAATTTATGATAATTAGGTTTTGGATTATATACAGATTGTAAATATTTCGATCTAAGAGCATTATAGACATTACAGACAAATATAAAGTGGTACTCATCTTCTACTCCTAAATTACACAATGGACTGTTGCGTTCCGTTACATTAATGTTTTGCCATCTACCTTGATTATACTTTAATCTTAGCAATCCACATTTATATTTAATCAATATTTTACGGAGTTTTCTGTCGACAATACATGATAAATATTTTCGGGAGCTAAAAGACTTTTAAATTCTCTATACATACAATATCGTGAGCTGTTATTTAATATACACGTCCATGTCTGGAAAGACATATTGATTGCAACTCATTTGAATTCATTTATAAAAGAAATTTTATCACCGACCGTCTGCGAAATCCAGACATAACCAAAACCATGTGAAAAAAGAATATTTCTTATATACGAAGCATATGTATTGTATCCCAAGTTATCATAGTACATTTGCATTTTATAGACTTTTAAAGGAATTCTGTCTTCATTCATACCAGTGATTTGTAACCAATATTTCAAGGTTTTACACATTGCATTTATAAAAAGAGAGTACCTTCCACACTCACCATAGACAATAGCGGTAGGAGTTTGTGGAGTGACATTTAAAAATCTTTTACAGGCTATCAAATGGACCTTTTCTATTTCATCAAATGTGTGCATTCCCCATATTTCAGCCCCATAAAGTAATATTGGTTGTATATGCGTATCAAATATTTTAAAAAATACACTTGGATCTATAATTCCAATTTTACTGAGATTGGTAATTACCTCCATTAAAGCCCGTTTACCTCTTAGTGCCAGATCTGAAACACAATTTCTTTTTAAAAGTTGCAATTGAGGAAAAAATTATCCCCAAATATTTATAAGTATTAATTGTTGTTATTGGCTCATCATTCCCGAAACCACTTTTTTTTTCGCTAGGCGACCTCCCCTTCTGAAAACAACAATATTTGTCTTATCTAAATTAATTTTTAAGCTCGATTATTCAGAGAAATTATGCAAAATATTTAGTTGATTTTGCAACCGAGGGATTGTATCAGACACAAGAACGACGCCGTCTGCAAACATAAGTAATACAATTTCTATAAAGTCAGGAAATAACTGTATACCATATTTACCATCTTTTGATAATTCATCTGATAATTCATTAATGAATAGAGAAAACAATTGAGGACTGAGGACACACCCTTGCTTTAAACCGACCGGACAGTCAAAATAATCAGTAAATCCATTATCATTTCTAACACAAGCTTTAACAGAGCTATAAATACTCATAATATCAATTATCATTTTCCCGTATAAGCCGGATTTAAATAAACAATTACATAGCTTAGAGCTGTCAATTCAATCAAAGGCTTTTTTAAAGTCAATGAAAGCAACATATAACTTTTTTCATTTCTTTAGGAGACATTTTTCAATGATACCGTGTAAAGTAAAAATATGATCTGTTGTAGAGTATCCTTGCCTAAATCCAGCCTGTGTCTCAGGTATTTTATTCCACATATTTGCCTATTTCGTGATACGAACATTTAAAATGGATGTTTATAATTTGCTTAAAATACATAGTAAGGATATTCCTCTGTAATTATCAGGATTTGTCCGATCACCCTTTTTATGTAGGGGGATAATTATTGCCTTTGTCCAAGTAGCGGGAAAAGTCTCCATGTCAAAGATATTGTAAAAAATGTTTTTCAAAATGGCATAATAATATGTTCAGATGATTTTAAAAATTCCACAATAACCCCATCAATTCCAGCTCACTTCCCATTTTTCAAATGGCTAAGACAAGAACTTATTTCATCTTCAGTAGAAGGAGATTCAATTCAATTCTTTATTGTATGAAAGGCCATAGGCCCATATACAAAAGAGATACATCTTGACAATGGCATATATAATCAACTTTCTAACTAATCAATTCTTTTCTTAACAAAAATGCATTGTAGATAAATATTCAAGAATACAATAATCAATCTCGTTTAAAGGCTTGTGGTCATCAGAGTTAAACTCATTCTTTGTCGTATCATCAACATGATTGTTGTGCTAAACAAATCCTTAAAATGATTGAGTATAACAGATTTATCCAGAGTACAAAATGCGTTTCGAGCGTTATTCAAGCGTCTTAACTCTTTCCAAAAGATAGAACTATTATGGAGTGATGATTTTGATATATCGCCTTTCTTTGTTTGGAATATTCGTTTAGCTTTTCTACATTCATTATTATATCTATTTCTTAATTCACAGTAACTGCGTCGACCTGAACCTGATTTAGTATTTCTGAAGCGTCTTAGTGCACGTCTAACCTCTCGTTTAGCATGTTGACAACTTCTAGGATATTTCTGAAGCGTCTTAGTGCACGTCTAGCCTCTCGTTTAGCATGTTGACAACTTCTAGGATATTTCTGAAGCGTCTTAGTGCACGTCTAGCCTCTCGTTTAGCATGTTGACAACTTCTAGGATATTTCTGAAGCGTCTTAGTGCACGTCTAGCCTCTCGTTTAGCATGTTGACAACTTCTAGGATATTTCTGAAGCGTCTTGGTGCGTCTAGCCTCTAGTTTAGCATGTTGACAACTTCTAGGATATTTCTGGAAGCGTCTTAGTGCACGTCTAGCCTCTCGTTTAGCATGTTGACAACTTCTAGGATATTTCTGGAAGCGTCTAAGTGCGTCTAGCCTCTAGTTTAGCATGTTGACAACTTCTAGGATATTTCTGAAGCGTCTAAGTGCACGTCTAACCTCTAGTTTAGCATGTTGACAACTTCTAGTATATTTTTGAAGCGTCTAAGTGCACGTCTAGCCTCTAGTTTAGCATGTTGACAACTTCTAGGATACTTCTGAAGCGTCTACGTGCACGTCTAGCCTCTAGTTTAGCATGTTGACAACTTCTAGGATACTTCTGGAAGCGTCTAAGTGCACGTCTAGCCTCTAGTTTTAGCATGTTGACAACTTCTAGGATGCTTCTGAAGCGTCTAAGTGCACGTCTAGCCTCTAGTTTAGCATGTTGACAACTTCTAGGATATTTCTGAAGCGTCTAAGTGCACGTCTAGCCTCTAGTTTAGCATGTTGACAACTTCTAGGGATGCTTCTGAAGCATCTAAGTGCACGTCTAGCCTCTAGTTTAGCATGTTGACAACTGAGTATACTTCTGGAAGCGTCTAAGTGCACGACTAGCCTCTAGTTTAGCATGTTGACAACTTCTAGGATATTTCTGAAGCGTCTAAGTGCACGTCTAGCCTCTAGTTTAGCATGTTGACAACTTCTAGGATATTTCTGAAGCGTCTAAGTGCACGTCTAGCCTCTAGTTTAGCATGTTGACAACTTCTAGGATATTTCTGAAGCGTCTAAGTGCACGTCTAGCCTCTAGTTTAGCATGTTGACAACTTCTAGGATATTTCTGAAGCGTTTAAGTGCACGTCTAGCCTCTAGTTTAGCATGTTGACAACATCTAGGGGGTATTTCTGAAGCGTCTTAGTGCACGTCTAGCCTCTAGTTTAGCATGTTGACAACTTCTAGTATATTTCTGAAGCGTCTAAGTGCACGTCTAGCCTCTAGTTTAGCATGTTGACAACTTCTAGGATATTTCTGGAAGCGTTTAGTGCACGTCTAGCCTCTAGTTTAGCATGTTGACAACATCTAGGATATTTCTGGAAGCGTCTAAGTGCACGTCTAGCCTCTAGTTTAGCATGTTGACAACTTCTAGTATATTTCTGAAGCGTCTAAGTGCACGTCTAGCCTCTAGTTTAGCATGTTGACAACTTCTAGGATATTTCTGGAAGCGTCTACGTGCACGTCTAGCCAACATCTAGTTTTCTGGAGTCATGCGGACAGCCTCTAGTTTAGCATGTTGACAGCTTCCTAGTATATTTCTGAAGCGTCTAAGTGCACGTCTAGCCTCTAGTTTAGCATGTTGACAACATCTAGGATATTTTTGAAGCGTCTAAGTGCACGTCTAGCCTCTAGTTTAGCATGTTGACAGCTTCTAGGATGCTTGAAGCGTCTAACTCTAGTTTAGCATGTTGACGGAGGATACTTCTGGAAGCGTCTAAGTGCACGTCTAGCCTCTGGTTTAGCATGTTGACAACTTCTAGGATGCTTCTGAAGCGTCTAAGTGCATCCACTAGCCTCTAGTTTAGCATGTTGACAACTTCTAGGATATTTCTGAAGCGTCTAAGTGCACGTCTAGCCTCTAGTTTAGCATGTTGACAACTTCTAGGATACTTCTGAAGCATCTAAGTGCACGTCTAGCCTCTAGTTTAGCATGTTGACAACTAGTATACTTCTGAAGCGTCTAAGTGCACGTCTAGCCTCTAGTTTAGCATGTTGACAACTTCTAGGATATTTCTGAAGCGTCTAAGTGCACGTCTAGCCTCTAGTTTAGCATGTTGACAACTTCTAGGATATTTCTGAAGCGTCTAAGTGCACGTCTAGCCTCTAGTTTAGCATGTTGACAACTTCTAGGATATTTCTGAAGCGTCTAAGTGCACGTCTAGCCTCTAGTTTAGCATGTTGACAACTTCTAGGATATTTCTGAAGCGTTTAAGTGCACGTCTAGCCTCTAGTTTAGCATGTTGACAACATCTAGGGTATTTCCTGAAGGTCTTAGTGCACGTCTAGCCTCTAGTTTAGCATGTTGACAACTTCTAGTATATTTCTGGAAGCGTCTAAGTGCACGTCTAGTCTCTAGTTTAGCATGTTGACAACTTCTAGGATATTTCTGAAGCGTTTAAGTGCACGTCTAGCCTCTAGTTTAGCATGTTGACAACATCTAGGATATTTCTGAAGCGTCTAAGTGCACGTCTAGCCTCTAGTTTAGCATGTTGACAACTTCTAGTATATTTCTGAAGCGTCTAAGTGCACGTCTAGCCTCTAGTTTAGCATGTTGACAACTTCTAGTATATTTCTGAAGCGTCTACGTGCACGTCTAGCCTCTAGTTTAGCATGTTGACAACTTCTAGGATATTTCTGAAGCGTCTAAGTGCACGTCTAGCCTCTAGTTTAGCATGTTGACAACTTCTAGGATATTTCTGAAGCGTTTAAGTGCACGTCTAGCCTCTAGTTTAGCATGTTGACAACATCTAGGATATTTCTGAAGCGTCTAAGTGCACGTCTAGCCTCTAGTTTAGCATGTTGACAACTTCTAGTATATTTCTGAAGCGTCTAAGTGCACGTCTAGCCTCTAGTTTAGCATGTTGACAACTTCTAGGATATTTCTGAAGCGTCTACGTGCACGTCTAGCCTCTAGTTTAGCATGTTGACAACTTCTAGTATATTTCTGAAGCGTCTAAGTGCACGTCTAGCCTCTCGTTCAGCATGTTGACAACTTCTAGTATAAAACCACGCTTGTTTGCTTTACTTGGTGTTTTCTTGAATATTTCAGCTGCGTTCAAAACATTTCTGATAAATAAATCCAGTGCTTGGTTGATATCAGCATTTATTCAGTCAGTTAATACGTTAAATGCTGGTTGCTGTTTATGTAGCAAATCTACCAATGTTTCCTTGTGGTTCTCATTCCATATATAGCGATATAAATGTTCTTATACTGGGATTATCTACGCATGTAAATTCAGCAGAGTCAAAGGTTAACAGTAAACTAACAGGCATGTGCTTCGATTCAACTTGAGAGTGCACTGATAAGTATTTACAATATGAATGGGTATTTACAGCTGCAATAACATTATCAATAACACTACAACCCGCTTCTGATATATAAGTATTTACAATATGAATGGGTAATTACAGCTGCAATAACATAATCAGTAACACTACAACCCGCTTCTGATGTATAAGTATTTACAATATGAATGGGTAATTACAGCTGCAATAACGTAATCAGTAACACTACAACCCGCTTCTGATATATAAGTATTTACAATATGAATGGGTAATTACAGATGCAATAACGTAATCAGTAACACTACAACCCGCTTCTGATATATAAGTATTTACAATATGAATGGGTAATTACAGATGCAATAACGTAATCAGTAACACTACAACCCGCTTCTGATATATAAGTATTTACAATATGAATGGGTAATTACAGCTGCAATAACGTAATCAGTAACGCTACAACCCGCTTCTGATGTATAAGTATTTACAATATGAATGGGTAATTACAGCTGCAATAACGTAATCAGTAACACTACAACCCGTATTCTGATAATTACAGCTGCAATAACGTAATCAGTAACACTATTATCTATAAGTATTTACAATATGAATGGGTAATTACAGATGCAATAACGTAATCAGTAACACTACAACCCGCTTCTGATATATAAGTATTTACAATATGAATGGGTAATTACAGATGCAATAACGTAATCAGTAACACTACAACCCGCTTCTGATATATAAGTATTTACAATATGAATGGGTAATTACAGATGCAATAACGTAATCAGTAACACTACAACCCGCTTCTGATATATAAGTATTTACAATATGAATGGGTAATTACAGATGCAATAACGTAATCAGTAACACTACAACCCGCTTCTGATATATAAGTATTTACAATATGAATGGGTAATTACAGATGCAATAACGTAATCAATAACACTACAACCCGCTTCTGATATATAAGTATTTACAATATGAATGGGTAATTACAGATGCAATAACGTAATCAGTAACACTACAACCCGCTTCTGATATATAAGTATTTACAATATGAATGGGTAATTACAGATGCAATAACGTAATCAGTAACACTACAACCCGCTTCTGATATATAAGTATTTACAATATGAATGGGTAATTACAGATGCAATAACGTAATCAATAACACTACAACCAATTCTGATATATGTATTTACAATATGAATGGGTGACCCATAATAACGTAATTACATTTTTGTTCATTAATTGCCAATATGAATCGGTATTTACAGATCAAAGATATTCTCAATCTTACTACAACCCACTTCTGATATATGAGTATTTACAATATGAATGGGTAATTACAGATGCAATAACGTAATCAGTAACACTACAACCCGCTTCTGATATATGAGTATTTACAATATGAATGGGTAATTACAGATGCAATAACGTAATACGAAATTCAACCCGTACAGATATATGACAATGATAATATAATGTGACGTTCATCTTCGGTAACTTTACAAAGTAACACATACAATCTTTATCTTGATAATATGAAAGTCTTTTCAATACAATGTGAATGGGTAATTACAGATGCAATAACGTAATCAGTAACACTACAACCCGCTTCTGATATATGAGTATTTACAATATGAATGGGTAATTACAGATGCAATAACGTAATCAGTAACACTACAACCCGCTTCTGATATATGAGTATACCTGCCCTGTCTGTCCCCTGGACATCTACCATTACATATGTACAAGTGATGAGTAAAGCAAACATCAAGTAACTTTCTTCCAAACGTATTTACAGTTATATCACAAGAGTGTCTCTGGTCCAAAGGAGTACTTTCCTCCTCGGTGAGCGTTGTTACCACAACCGACTCGTGCGTTAAAGTCCACACCCAGGACAGTGTCGACGCTGTCGCCAGCGTTGTGGGTCGGCCACTGGTCGGTCGACTGTCTCTGGGGGCTTGTTACCACAACCGACTCGTGCGTTAAAGTCCCCACCCAGGACAGTCGGTCGCAAGCGTTGCGGGTCAGCCACTGGTCGGTCGACTGTCTCTGGGGGCTTGTTACCACAACCGACTCGTGCGTTAAAGTCCCCACCCAGGACAGTGTCGACGCTGTCGTCAGCGTTGTGGGTCAGCCACTGGTCGGTCGACTGTCTCTGGGGGCTTGTTACCACAACCGACTCGTGCGTTAAAGTCCCCACCCAGGACAGTGTCGACGCTGTCGTCAGCGTTGTGGGTCAGCCACTGGTCGGTCGACTGTCTCTGGGGGCTTGTTACCACAACCGACTCGTGCGTTAAATTCCCCACCCAGGACAGTGTCGACGCTGTCGTCAGCGTTGTGGGTCAGCCACTGGTCGGTCGACTGTCTCTGGGGGCTTGTTACCACAACCGACTCGTGCGTTAAAGTCCCCACCCAGGACAGTGTCGACGCTGTCGTCAGCGTTGTGGGTCAGCCACTGGTCCACCTCTTCTATTGCCGTGACCCTGTCTGTAGACAGATAGAACGAGGAGCCAGTGGGGGTACATAAATTCCCATCACAACTAGATCTTTATCCTCTCTAGTGAGTGACTTATCAAGTCTAATGCCAACAGCATTAGCAATATTCAAATTCAAATGTTGGCAGTGTTTAGCAATTGATTTATGAATGAACATGTAGACACTGCCCGATAATCTACCAACAGCAGCTTGTCTATGAGCATTAGCAACATAAACATCATAAGCAGAACGTTGTGGTATATGTATGATTGTATCCAGGAATGTTTCTACTAGACATACATTATCAAATTGTTGCAGAAATTGAATGAATTCACAGTCATAAATCTTGGACATTAGACCGTCAACATTCCGTGTCAGAATAGAAATAGGTCTTGAGCATGTAAGGAAACATTAGCACCTGGTGAGTCTGTATTGAATTGTCGGACCCGGCCTCCTCCCTATTCGTCATCCATCGTTTCGGTGGTAGGGGAGTCACGTGACCTCGACGTCTCTCCGGGGGTTGGTGTCTCTGCACCGGCGGTGTCCCTGGATGCGACTGGAGTAGCGGCCGTGTCCCTGGGTGTCGATGATGTAGGTCTGGGGCGTGCGAATCGCCTGAACGTGTCAAGTCGGGCTGGTTTAGTGAATAGTTGGCCATTCTTGTAGTAGCCAAGCAAACCTTTTGTTTCAGACCAGCCAGTGTCTCTCGTTGTACTTCCGTTAAGTCATTGGCAACACCGATATTAGACTTTTTAAACTGCCCTCGGTGTCCTAAGGTTTCAATTTTGTCATCAGTTGACGCGAATTTCGCTATAAGGGGGCGTGACCTTGTTTGATTGTTGTTGTTTACCAATACGATGCGCAGGTATAATGTCACTGTGTTGCCACACCTTAGTGTTGACATGCGTGTTTAATAGTTCTACAATATATTGCTTGCAAGCCTCAAAAGTTTCGTTTTCACGTTCAGGACAACCATAGAACACGACATTGTCTCTGTGACTAACGGCTTCTAGTTTATCAAGCTCAGTGCCTTGAGAATCTAATCTCTCTTCTATGTGTTCAAGCTTGCTATGTAGCGCATCTACATCACTGTATATAGCGCTGTGCTCACACGAAACGTTATCTATATCCTTACGTAGCTCCGACACAGCCTTTTCTAGCGTTGAGCATTTGTCTGACAGTTTACTTTGTGTTCTTTTAATCGTCGTCAGTTCTGTTTGCATGTATAGCCTGAACTCTTTAGTTTCAGCTACAAGATCATTTTTCATTGAGGTTATATCTGAGGTTATATCTGAGGTTATATCTGAGGTTATATCTGAGGTTATATCTGAGGTTATATCTGAGGTTATATCTGAGGTTATATATCTGAGGTTATATCTGAGGTTATATCTGAGGTTATATCTGAGGTTATATATCTGAGGTTATATCTGAGGTTATATCTGAGGTTATATATCTGAGTTATATCTGAAGTTATATCTGAGGTTATATCTGAGGTTATATCTGAGGTTATATCTGAGGTTATATCTGAGGTTATATATCTGAGGTTATATCTGAGGTTATATCTGAGGTTATATCTGAGGTTATATCTGAAGTTATATCTGAGGTTATATCTGAGGTTATATATCTGAAGTTATATCTGAGGTTATATCTGAGGTTATATATCTGAGGTTATATCTGAGGTTATATCTGAAGTTATATATCTGAAGTTATATCTGAGGTTATATCTGAAGTTATATCTGAGGTTATATATCTGAAGTTATATCTGAGGTTATATCTGAAGTTATATCTGAAGTTATATCTGAGGTTATATCTGAGGTTATATCTGAGGTTATATCTGAGGTTATATCTGAGGTTATATCTGAAGTTATATCTGAAGTTATATCTGAAGTTATATCTGAGGTTATATCTGAAGTTATATCTGAAGTTATATCTGAAGTTATATCTGAGGAGGTTATATCTGAGGTTATATCTGAGGTTATATCTGAGGTTATATCTGAAGGAGAGTTATATCTGAGGTTATATATCTGAGGTTATATCTGAGGTTATATCTGAGGTTATATATCTGAGGTTATATCTGAGGTTATATCTGAGGTTATATCTGAGGTTATATCTGAGGTTATATCTGAAGTTATATCTGAGGTTATATCTGAAGTTATATCTGAAGTTATATCTGAAGTTATATCTGAGGTTATATCTGAAGTTATATCTGAAGTTATATCTGAGGTTATATCTGAAGTTATATCTGAAGTTATATCTGAGGTTATATCTGAGGTTATATATCTGAGGTTATATCTGAGGTTATATCTGAGGTTATATATCTGAGGTTATATCTGAGAGGTTATATCTGAGGTTATATCTGAGGTTATATCTGAGGTTATATCTGAGGTTATATCTGAAGGATTATATCTGAGGTTATATCTGAAGTTATATCTGAAGTTATATCTGAAGTTATATCTGAGGGTTATATCTGAAGTTATATCTGAGGTTATATCTGAAGTAATATCTGAGGATTATATCTGAAGTTATATCTGAGGTTATATCTGAAGTTATATCTGAGGTTATATCTGAAGTTATATCTGAGGTTATATCTGAAGTTATATCTGAGGTTATATCTGAAGTTATATCTGAAGTTATATCTGAGGTTATATCTGAAGTTATATCTGAAGTTATATCTGAGGTTATATCTGAGGTTACATATCTGAGGTTATATCTGAGGTTATATCTGAGGTTATATCTGAGGTTATATCTGAGGTTATATCTGAAGTTATATCTGAGGTTATATCTGAGGTTATATCTGAGGTTATATCTGAAGTTATATCTGAGGTTATATCTGAGGTTATATCTGAGTTATATCTGAGAGTTATATCTGAAGTTATATCTGAGGTTATATCTGAGGTTATATCTGAGGTTATATCTGAAGTTATATCTGAGGTTATATCTGAGGTTATATCTGAGGTTATATCTGAGGTTATATCTGAAGTTATATCTGAGGTTATATCTGAGAGTTATATCTGAGGTTATATCTGAAGTTATATCTGAGGTTATATCTGAAGTTATATCTGAAGTTATATCTGAGGTTATATCTGAAGTTATATCTGAAGTTATATCTGAGGTTATATCTGAGGTTATATATCTGAGGTTATATCTGAGGTTATATCTGAGGTTATATATCTGAGGTTATATATCTGAGGTTATATCTGAGGTTATATCTGAGGTTATATCTGAGGTTATATCTGAGGTTATATCTGAAGTTATATCTGAGGTTATATCTGAAGTTATATCTGAAGTTATATCTGAAGTTATATCTGAGGTTATATCTGAAGTTATATCTGAGGTTATATCTGAAGTAATATCTGAAGTTATATCTGAAGTTATATCTGAGGTTATATCTGAAGTTATATCTGAGGTTATATCTGAAGTTATATCTGAAGTTATATCTGAAGTTATATCTGAGGTTATATCTGAAGTTATATCTGAGGTTATATCTGAGGTTATATCTGAAGTTATATCTGAAGTTATATCTGAGGTTATATCTGAGGTTACATATCTGAGGTTATATCTGAGGTTATATCTGAGGTTATATATCTGAGGTTATATCTGAGGTTATATCTGAAGTTATATCTGAAGTTATATCTGAGGTTATATCTGAGGTTATATATCTGAGGTTATATCTGAGGTTATATCTGAGGTTATATCTGAGGTTATATCTGAGGTTATATCTGAGGTTATATCTGAAGTTATATCTGAGGTTATATCTGAAGTTATATCTGAGGTTATATCTGAAGTTATATCTGAAGTTATATCTGAAGTTATATCTGAGGTTATATCTGAAGTTATATCTGAAGTTATATCTGAGGTTATATCTGAAGTTATATCTGAAGTTATATCTGAGGTTATATCTGAGGTTATATATCTGAGGTTATATCTGAGGTTATATCTGAGGTTATATATCTGAGGTTATATCTGAGGTTATATCTGAGGTTATATCTGAGGTTATATCTGAGGTTATATCTGAGGTTATATCTGAAGTTATATCTGAGGTTATATCTGAAGTTATATCTGAAGTTATATCTGAAGTTATATCTGAGGTTATATCTGAAGTTATATCTGAGGTTATATCTGAAGTAATATCTGAAGTTATATCTGAAGTTATATCTGAGGTTATATCTGAAGTTATATCTGAGGTTATATCTGAAGTTATATCTGAGAGTTATATCTGAAGTTATATCTGAGGTTATATCTGAAGTTATATCTGAAGTTATATCTGAGGTTATATCTGAAGTTATATCTGAAGTTATATCTGAGGTTATATCTGAGGTTACATATCTGAAGTTATATCTGAGGTTATATCTGAGGTTATATCTGAGGTTATATCTGAGGTTATATCTGAGGTTATATCTGAGGTTATATCTGAGGTTATATCTGAGGTTATATCTGAAGTTATATCTGAGGTTATATCTGAGGTTATATCTGAGGTTATATCTGAGGTTATATCTGAGGTTATATCTGAGGTTATATCTGAGGTTATATCTGAGGTTATATCTGAGGTTATATCTGAGGTTATATCTGAAGTTATATCTGAGGTTATATCTGAGGTTATATCTGAAGTTATATCTGAGGTTATATCTGAAGTTATATCTGAGTTATATCTGAAGTTATATCTGAGTTATATCTGAAGTTATATCTGAGGTTATATCTGAAGTTATATCTGAAGTTATATCTGAGGTTATATCTGAAGGTTATATCTGAAGTTATATCTGAGGTTATATCTGAGGTTATATATCTGAGGTTATATCTGAGGTTATATCTGAGGTTATATATCTGAGGTTATATCTGAGGGTTATATCTGAGGTTATATCTGAGGTTATATCTGAGAGTTATATCTGAAGTTATATCTGAGGTTATATCTGAGGTTATATCTGAAGTTATATCTGAAGTTATATCTGAAGTTATATCTGAGGTTATATCTGAGGTTATATCTGAGGATTATATCTGAAATATATCTGAAGTTATATCTGAAGTTATATCTGAGGTTATATCTGAAGTTATATCTGAAGTTATATCTGAAGTTATATCTGAGGTTATATCTGAAGTTATATCTGAGGTTATATCTGAAGTTATATCTGAGGTTATATCTGAGGTTATATCTGAGAGTTATATCTGAAGTTATATCTGAGGTTATATCTGAGGTTATATCTGAGGTTATATCTGAGGTTATATCTGAGAGTTATATCTGAGGTTATATCTGAGGTATATCTGAGGTTATATCTGAAGTTATATCTGAGGTTATATCTGAGGTTATATCTGAGGTTATATCTGAAGTTATATCTGAGGTTATATCTGAGGTTATATCTGAGGTTATATCTGAGGTTATATCTGAGGTTATATCTGAGGTTTATATCTGAGGTTATATCTGAGGTTATATCTGAGGTTATATCTGAGGTTATATATCTGAGGTTATATCTGATATCTGAAGAGCATCAAAGTTATATCTGAGTTATATATCTGAGGTTATATCTGAGGTTATATCTGAGGTTATATCTGAAGTTATATCTGAGGTTATATCTGAGGTTATATATCTGAGGTTATATATCTGAGGTTATATCTGAAGTTATATCTGAAGCCGTTATATCTGAGGAGTTATATCAAAGGGTTATATCTGATTATATCTGAAGTTGTATCTGAGGTTATATCTGAGGTTATATCTGAGGTTATATCTGAGGTTATATCTGAAGTTATATCTGAAGTTATATCTGAAGTTATATCTGAAGTTATATCTTGAAGTTATATCTGAGGTTATATCTGAAGTTATATCTGAGGTTATATCTGAAGTTATATCTGAAGTTATATCTGAGGTTATATCTGAAGTTATATCTGAGGTTATATCTGAGGTTATATCTGAGGTTATATATCTGAGGTTATATCTGAGGTTATATCTGAGGTTATATCTGAGGTTATATCTGAGGTTATATCTGAAGTTATATCTGAGGTTATATCTGAGGTTATATCTGAGGTTATATCTGAGGTTATATCTGAGGTTATATCTGAGGTTATATCTGAAGTTATATCTGAGGTTATATCTGAGGTATATATCTGAGGTTATATCTGAGGTTATATCTGAGGTTATATCTGAGGTTATATCTGAGGTTATATATCTGAGGTTATATCTGAGGTTATATCTGAAGTTATATCTGAGGTTATATCTGAGGTTATATATCTGAGGTTATATCTGAGGTTATATCTGAGAGTTATATCTGAGGTTATATATCTGAGGTTATATCTGAGGTTATATCTGAGGTTATATCTGAAGTTATATCTGAGGTTATATCTGAGGTTATATATCTGAGGTTATATCTGAGGTTATATCTGAGGTTATATCTGAAGTTATATCTGAAGTTATATCTGAGGTTATATATCTGAGGTTATATCTGAGGTTATATCTGAGGTTATATGCTGGGCCTGGGTTGGTCCATATCGTTAGACAGACGTATCTGGAGTCTAACCACACTTGCTGATGTGATAGACCCGCGAGACGACAGTACACTAGACAGAAGTATCTGGAGTCCAACCACACTTGCTGATGTGATAGACCCGCGAGACGACAGTACACTAGACAGAAGTATCTGGAGTCTAACCACACTTGCTGATGTGATAGACCCGCGAGACTACAGTACACTACAAACATACGCTTCATTTCTCATGGTTAAGTGATCTGTGACGTCACGAGTGTATGCACAGTTGTGTTCAAATGAGTGTGAATCAAGGAGATTAAATCCAATACTAGCATAATGATCCCCGCATCTGAATGCCATGGTGGATGGCAATGATCTCATCACTCACTCACTCCGTGGATAGCATTAAGGGTACCGTTAACAGAGCGGCATATCAGACGCAGATGTAAACGGTGTATAGTATTAAGGGTACCGTTAACAGAGCGGCATATCAGACGCAGATGTAAACGGTGTATAGTATTAAGTGTACCGTTAACAGAGCGGCATATCAGACGCAGATGTATTAATTGTGTATAGCATTAAGGGTACCGTTAACAGAGCGGCATATCAGACGCAGATGTAAACGGTGTATAGCATTAAGGGTACCGTTAACAGAGCGGCATATCAGACACAGATGTAAACGGTGGATAGCATTAAGGGTACCGTTAACAGAGCGGCATATCAGACGCAGATGTAAACGGTGTATAGCATTAAGGGTACCGTTAACAGAGCGGCATATCAGACACAGATGTAAACGGTGGATAGCATTAAGGGTACCGTTAACAGAGCAGCATATCAGACGCAGATGTATTAATTGTGTATAGCATTAAGCGTACCGTTAACAGAGCGGCATATCAGACGCAGATGTAAACGGTGTATATTCAATGGCGACATGTCTCACCTGTCACGACCCAGGTGGTTGGACTAAATGTCCAATCCTAGCTCTGTAGGTCTGTAGGTCGATCATGACTTCTCTCAGATCACTCACTGGGTACTTACGTACACGTGAACAATTTGTCAACCGTCCAGCCTTTTTTGATTTTGTAATTTCTTGAAATTATTTGTTCTGCAGTGAACAGTGTGTCTATTCACCAGGGGAGGTAATCATCTCATCACTCACTCACTCCATGTAGACTGTACTTGAGCTGTGTGGATCACTGTATAAGTCGTTGTACTTTCACTCACTCACTCCATGTAGACTGTACTTGGACTGTGTGGATCACTGTACCGGTCGTTGTACTGTCTGATCCAGCCTCACTCACTCACTCCATGTAGATTGTACTTTGACTGTGGGGATCACTGTACCGATCGTTGTACTGTCTGATCCAGACTCACTCACTCACTCCATGTAAACTGTACGTTGACTGTTTGGATCACTGTACCGGTCGTTGTACTGTCTGATCCAGACTCACTCACTCACTCACTCACTCCATGTAGACTGTACCTGGACTGTGTGGATCACTGCATCAGTTGTTGAACTATCTGATCCAGACTCACTCACTCACTCCATGTAGACTGTATTTGGGCTGTGTGGATCACTGTACCGGTCGTTGTACTGTCTGATCAAGACTCACTCACTCCATGTAGACTGTACTATGGCTGTGTGGATCACTGTGTCAGTCGTTGTACTATCTGATCCAAACTCACTCACTCACTCACTCAATATTATTCACAGGCCGTCGAACAAACATTAAACTGGTAATATATAGCATATAAATACATAGAAGATAATAAATGTGTTGACAATTTCGTCTCTTTAGTCAGTGTTTGTCAAGTCTGATGGTATATCGCTACCTCGATTAGCGCAATGAAACATTTGTTTCTCTACTCCAAGTAATCATGTATTCAGTAAGTAGAAGACACAGAATCCCCGGTAGTCGACAGACATCGCCGAGTCACCTGACACTTCCACCTGAGATGTTTTAATTTAGCTGATGTGAGTTGGTACGACAAAGGCAGACAGCTACCGTATCGTTGTGTCAATATATCATCACGCTTAATTACAAAGACTTCAGTACACGCCAATTTAAACCCTGTTTGCTCACAATGACAACAGAGATCCGTGTATAACATAGCCCTATTATGTTTTGTTTCTGGTTTTAGCTTATCGACAAAATCGATGCTGTGAAAAAAATATATTTCAATACTATAATACAAGTTAGTTCTCCTGTTTCATTTAATCATTTAGCGGTGATACTCTGTCTCCTCCATAATGTCAGATCTGATCCTGTACTTCAGAGGGAAACTTGCAGGAAGATACGAAGCTGCCGAGGGTTCCCTTCCCCTAATAACTTCTACACAAATTGGATATACAATGTTAATCTCCATCGCGTTCACATTAACTTCTCTTTCTTCCGCTGAGTGTTATTGTTCCCCATTCATGTATAGTCTATTATCTTTACACTGAACTTTCCTACGTTAACAACTCCACACATGGAACATTTCTAACTGCGGCGTTAAACAACATCATATACGTCTGTTATCCTTACACTGAACTTTCCTATGTCGACAATGTTATACATACTATACTACAAACTTTCCTATGTCGACATTTTGCTACATACTATACTGCAAACTTTCCTATGTCGACAATGTGCTACATACTATACAGCAATCATTCCTATGTCGACAATGTGCTACATACTATACTGCAAACTTGTGGGATAACACTGAGGACATATCAGTCGTGTATAAATTCATATTCCCTTCAACTGAATGTGCAATGAAACCACAGCCACGCGAGCAGGAAAAGTCCTCTGTTGTCGACGTGATACTGACATACAGGGCTGTCCTCTGTTGTCGACGTGATACTGACATATACAGGGTTGTCCTCTGTTGTCGACGTGATACTCACATACAGGGCTGTCCTCTGTTGTCGACGTGATACTCACATACAGGGCTGTCCTCTGTTGTCGACGTGATACTTACATACAGGGCTGTCCTCTGTTGTCGACGTGGTACTAACATACAGGGCTGTCCTCTGTTGTCGGCGTGATACTTACATACAGGGCTGTCCTCTGTTGTCGACGTGATACTCACATACAAGGCTGTCCTCTATTATAGACATGATACTCACATACAGTGCTGTCCTCTGTTGTCGACGTGGTACTCACATACAGGGCTGTCCTCTGTTGACGTGATACTCACATACAGGGCTGTCCTCTGTTGTCGACGTGAAACTCACATACAGGGCTGCCCTCTGTTGTCGACGTGATACTTACATACAGGGCTGTCCTCTGTTGTCGACGTGGTACTCACATACAGGGCTGAGATTCATCAGTGTACCGGAGTACATGTATCCAAGAAATAATGACACAACACGATATATGGATTTGTGTAGGTGACCAAGCGTTACACGTGTTTTATCCCGCAGTTAGACAGTTACAAGCCAGTTAATAAGATTACAAGCCAGTTAGTCAGTTACAAGTCAGTTGACAACCCGTATATACCTTGTCCAGGACATTCACGGGACGTTGAGACAACTTGAAGAATGTTATTTTAATTATGTTGCTAAGGCACTTTCTTTTTGTATTTTTGCGCATCACCGTAATATTATCCCTTATTAACTTCAAACGGCGGTATATTTTCTCTAGTCCGAGTTCTAAATATGAGGATATTATATCATCATCAATCACTCATGCTGTACCAGTCTTCAATCACGCCAGGGGTACTGTCTATCTTTTTAAAAAAGACAGAAATAACGGATTTAGCAAATGAGGAAAAATAAAGGTGAGAAACTGGTGTCTTCTGTTACTGATACGGGGGAGGGGAAGTCTGGCCGTCCCACACCATTAGCTCTTCAGCGGGTTGGGGGGCAGACGCTTGGGTCTGCATGTGAGCACGGGTGTAGTTGGGAATATAATGGATCGTCTGCCCTTGCAAAGCCACACCACCAGGTGGCGCTGTTCCATAATCACGTGCGTGTTTGACAGCGTCGTACTCGTGCAGGATCCTGAAGAACTCGCCGTCCTGACTCTGTAGGAGAACAACGCCAGGTTCCAGCTCCAGGGCGTACATAGTCTTTGTGTCAATCCTGTGGGACTCTGGACTCAGACGGTGCCGCTCCTCATCCTTCTTCCGTTTGCACGAACAGTCCCACAGAAGGTACACCACAAAGGCAAACACTGCTGTCACAATGAAGGCAGCGATGAGATGGGACAAGGAGAACCCTCCAACCCTGTAACTGTAGCAAACACAAACATATAGTGAGTACACGTGTAGAACCCTACAACCCTGTAACTGTAGCAAACACAAACATATAGTGAGTACACGTGTAGAACCCTCCAAACCTGTAACTGTAGCAAACACAAACATATAATGAGTACACGTGTAGAACCCTCCAACCCTGTAACTGTAGCAAACACAAACATATAATGAGTACACGTGGAGAACCCTCCAACCCTGTAACTGTAGCAAACACAAACATATAGTGAGTACACGTGGAGAACCCTCCAACCCTGTAACTGTAGCAAACACACAAACATATAATGTGGAGTGTAACTGTAGCAAACACAAACATATAGTGGAGAGACCCCCCAACCCTGTAACTGTAGCAAACACAAACATATAGTGAGTACACGTGGAGAACCCTCCAACCCTGTAACTGTAGCAAACACAAACATATAGTGAGTACACGTGGAGAACCCCCAACCCTGTAACTGTAAACAAAACATATAGGTGAAACATAGAACCCCCAACCCTGTGTAGCAAACACAAACATGGAGTACAGCGGAACCCAACCCTGTAAAATCTGCAACCCTGTAAGCAAACACAAACATATAGTGAGGTACACAGTGGAGAACCCCCAACCCTGTAACTGTAGCAAACACAAACATATAGTGAGTACACGTGGAGAACCCTCCAACCCTGTAACTGTAGCAAACACAAACATATAGTGAGTACACGTGGAGAACCCCTAACCCTGTAACTGTAGCAAACACAAACATATAGTGAGTACACGTGGAGAACCCCCCAACCCTGTAACTGTAGCAAACACAAACATATAGTGAGCACATGGAGAACCCTAACCCTGTAACTGTAGCAAACACAAACATATATGGTGAGGTGCGTGGAGAACCCCCAACCCTGTAACTGTAGCAAACACAAACATATGGTGAGTACGTGGAGAACCCCCCAACCCTGTAACTGTAGCAAACACAAACATATAGTGAGTACACGTGGAGAACCCCCCAACCCTGTAACTGTAGCAAACACAAACATATAGTGAGTACACGTGGAGAACCCCCCAACCCTGTAACTGTAGCAAACACAAACATATAGTGAGTACACGTGGGAACCCCCAACCCTGTAACTGTAGCAAACACAAACATATAGTGAGTACACGAGGAGAACCCCCTAACCCTGTAACTGTAGCAAACACAAACATATAGTGAGTACACGAGGAGGACCCCCTAACCCTGTAACTATAGCAACTACCGGGACATGGTTTCCGGAAAACGGCTGTGTTCCCCCTTTAGGGACTGATTGATACTGACTGCCCGATGTTTACTTGTGTGAAGCAACATGACAAGTGTTCCTTCGTAACTCCGGAGACCTGGGGACGGTGGTGTAGCCTAATGGTTAAAGCGTTGGCTCGTCACGCCGAAGACCCGGGTTCGAGTCCCCACATGGGTGCAATGAGTGAAGCCCATTTCTGGTGTCCCCCGCCGTGTTGTTGCTGGAATATTGCTAAAAGCGGCGTAAAACCAAACCAAGTCAGTCACTCCGGAGACCTGAGTTCTCACATGGGTACAGTGTATAACTCCCTTTAGCTGCCTCTGTTGGGACATTGCTGGAAACTAAACTCTCTACAGATAGTCCACCACGGGTATAAGCCCACATAATGGCGATACTAACCCGCGGCTGTAGAAGTGTACAACACACTGTAATATGTATTGTATTACAATCTGTGAGTCTGGTAGATGGGAGATCTATCAGTGGATCCAAGGATTCTCCTTCCCCTTTAGTGCTGCCTTCCCCTCCAGTGCTGCCTTCCCCTCTAGTGCTGCCTTCCCCTCTAGTGCTGCCTTCCCCCTAGTGCTGCCTTCCCTTCCTCTAGTGCTGCCTTCCCCCCTAGTGCTGCCTTCCCCCTCCTACCTTCCCCTCTAGTGCTGCCTCCCCCTTCCCCTGCTGCCTTCCCCCTGGTGCTGCCTTCCCCTCTAGTGCTGCCTTCCCCCACTCTGAGTGCTGCCTTCCCCTCTGGTGTGCTGCCTTCCCCTCTAGTGCTGCCTTCCCCTGCCTCTCCCCCAGTGCTGCCTTCCCCCTCTAGTGCTGCCTTCCCCCTGCAGTGCTGCCTTCCCCAGTGCTGCCTTCCCCCTAGTGCTGCCTTCCCCTCTAGTGCTGCCTTCCTCTCTGGAGCCTGCCACTCTGTGCTGCCTTCCCCTCAGTGCTGCCTTCCCAGTGCTGCCACTTCCCCCTCTGCGTGCTGCCTCTCCCCTTAGTGCTGCCTTCCCCTCAGTGCCCCCTCTAGTGCTGCCTTCCCCTAGTGCTGCCTCCCTCTAGTGCTGCCTCTGCCGCCTCCCCAGGTGCTGCCTTCCCCTAGTGCTGCCTTCCCCTCTAGTGCTGCCTTCCCCTCTAGTGCTGCCTTCCCCTCTAGTGCTGCCTTCCCCTCTAGTGCTGCCTTCCCCAGTGCTGCCTCTCCCAGGTGCTGCCTTCCCCCAGTGCTGCCTTCCCCCTGGTGCTGCCTTCCCCTCTAGTGCTGCCTTCCCCTCAGTGCTGCCTTCCCTCTAGTGCCTCCCTCTAGTGCTGCCTTCCCCCAGGTGCTGCCTTCCTCCCTCTAGTGCGCCGCCCTCCCTCCAGTGCTGCCTTCTGCCTTCCCCTAGTGCTGCCTCCCCTCTGGTGCTGCCTTCCCCTAGTGCCTTCCTTCTCTAGTGCTGCCTCCCCCTAGTGCTGCCTTTTCCCCTCTCCCCAGTGCTGCCTCCTCCTCTGGTGCTGCCTTCCCCCAGTGCTGCCTTCCCCTCCTAGTGCTGCCTTCCCTCTGCTGGTGCTGCGCCTTCCCCAGTGCCCCTTCCCCCAGTGGTGCTGCCTTCCCCCCTAGTGCTGCCTCCCCCAGTGGGTGCCTCCCCCAGCCACCTCTGTGCTGCCTTCCCCTCTAGTGTGCTTCCCCCCCTCCCAGTGCTGCCTTCCCCCTAGTGCTGCCTTCCCTCCCAGTGCTGCCTTCCCCCTCTGAGTGCCTCCTTCCCCTAGTGCTGCCCTCCCTCTAGTGCTGCCTTCCCCAGTGCTGCCTTCCCCCAGTGCTGTGCTCCTCCCCTCAGGTGCTGCCTTCCCCTCTGGTGCTGCCTTCCCTCAGTGCTGCCTTCCCCTCTGTGCTGCCTCCCCTCTGGTGCCGCCTTCCCCCAGTGCTGCCTCCAGTGCTCCTTCCCCAGTGCTGCCTTCCCCCTGTGCTGCCTTCCCCTCTGGTGCTGCCTTCCCCTCTTAGTGCTGCCTTCCCCTGTGCTGCCTTCCCCTGGTGCTGCCTTCCCCTCTAGTGCTGCCTCCCCTCTCCCAGTGCTGCCTCCCCCCCTGTGCTGCCTTTCCCCTCTAGTGCTGCCTTCCCCCAGTGCTGCCTTCCCCTCTGCAGCTGCCTTCCCCCTAGTGCTGCTGCCTTCCCCCCTAGTGCTGCCTTCCCCTCTTCCCCCAGTGCTGCCTTCCCCTCTGTGCTGCCTTCCCCCTCTAGTGCCGCCTTCCCCCTCTAATGAACAAAGTGCGTGGTGGACCTCCCCCTCTGGAGCTACCTTCCTGTTATAATAAAAAGGTGGGTGGTGGACCCACATAATGTAGGTGCTGGAACACTGGACTATCTGTGCCTGTAGGCGGTAATAATTACTGGCGGCGAGGAGGTCCGCCTCAGACACTGAAGTAACGTGTTGTATTGTTATCAGAAGCATCTCGTCAGTGATATAAGAGATTCGCTTGGAACAGTTACAAAAGAAGACAATTATAGAAAAGTCAAGTGGTCTCTCAATCCGTTGACATTTTGAATTTTTCAGAATCTCTTTAGTAAACGAAGATTGTATGTTCGGTAAATTTCATTGCATTTGACGGAACATATGAGAGGGTCCCTGGTGAACTCAGTCAGGTTCAAAAGTACATTGATTTGCATACATTGAGTTGCCATATATACGTTTCACGTTTCATCTTTCTTCGCTTTTCATCCATTTTCGTTCCCAATAAATGAACACAGAAATGTCTTATACATACTTCATGTTTTAATCAATAGGTCAGAGTTACTGTCAGTGTACATCCTGGTCTTCCTGTCACATGCCTACAGTTACTGTCAGTGTACATGCTAGTCTTCCTGTCACATGCCTACAGTTACTGTCCGTGTACATCCTAGTCTTCCTGTCACGTGCCTACAGTTACTGTCAGTGTACATCCTAGTCTTCTTGTCACATGCCTACAGTTACTGTCAGTGTGCATGCTAGTCTTCCTCTCACATGCCTACAGTTACTGTCAGTGTACATGCTAGTCTTCCTGTCACATGTCAGCAGTTACTGTCAGTGTGCATGCTAGTCTTCCTGTCACATGTCAGCAGTAACTGTCAGTGTACATGCTAGTCTTCCTGTCACATGTCAGCAGTTACTGTCAGTGTACATGCTAGTCTTCCTGTCACATGTCAGCAGTTACTGTCAGTGTACATGCTAGTCTTCCTGTCACATGTCAGCAGTTACTGTCAGTGTACATGCTAGTCTTCCTGTCACATGCCTACAGTTACTGTCAGTGTACATGCTAGTCTTCCTGTCACATGTCAGCAGTTACTGTCAGTGTGCATGCTAGTCTAGATCTTCCTCTCACATGCCTACAGTTACTGTCAGTGTACATGCTAGTCTTCCTCTCACATGCCTACAGTTACTGTCAGTGTACATGCTAGTCTTCCTGTCACATGTCAGCAGTTACTGTCAGTGTGCATGCTAGTCTTCCTGTCACATGCCCGCAGTTACTGTCAGTGTGCATGCTAGTCTTCCTCTCACATGTCTACAGTTACTGTCAGTGTACATGCTAGTCTTCCTGTCACATGTCAGCAGTTACTGTCAGTGTGCATGCTAGTCTTCCTCTCACATGTCAGCAGTTACTGTCAGTGTACATGCTAGTCTTCCTCTCACATGTCAGCAGTTACTGTCAGTGTACATGCTAGTCTTCCTGTCACATGCCTACAGTTACTGTCACTGTGCATGCTACTATTCCTCTCACATGCCTACAGTTACTGTCAGTGTACATCCTAGTCTTCATGTCACATGCCTACAATAACTGTTAATGTACATCCTAGTCTTCCTGTCACATGCCTACAGTTACTGTCAATGTGCATGCTAGTCTTCCTGTCACGTGCCTACAGTAACTGTCAATGTACATGCTAGTCTTCCTGTCACATGCCTACATTTACGGTCAGTGTGCATCTTAGTCTTCCTGCCATATGCCTACAGTTACTGTCAGTGTACATGCTAGTCTTCCTGTCACATGCCCGCAGATAATGTCAGTGTGCATGCTAGTCTTCCTGTCACATGCCCGCAGTTACTGTCAGTGCACATGCCAGTCTTCCTGTCACATGACCGCAGTTACTGTCAGTGTGCATGCTAGTCTTCCTCTCACATGCCTACAGTTACTGTCAGTGTACATCCTAGTCTTCCTGTCACATGCCTACAGTTACTGTCAGTGTACATGCTACTCGTCCTGTCACAAGCCTACAGATGCTGTCAGTGTTCATCCTAGTCTTCCTGTCACATGCCTACAGTTACTGTCAATGTACATGCTAGTCTTCCTGTCACATGCCTACAGTTACTGTCTGTGTACATGCTATTCATCCTGTCACATGCCTACAGTTACTGTCCGTGTTCATCCTAGTCTTCCTGTCACATGCCTACAGTTTCTGTCAATGTACATCATGGTCTTCCTCTCACATGTCTACAGTTACTGTCAGTGTGCATGCTAGTCTTCCTCTCACATGTCTAAAGTTACTGTCAGTGTACATGCTAGTCTTCCTGTCACATGTCAGCAGTTACTGTCAGTGTACATGCTAGTCTTCCTGTCACATGTCAGCAGTAACTGTCAGTGTACATGCTAGTCTTCCTGTCACAAGCCTACAGATGCTGTCAGTGTTCATCCTAGTCTTCCTGTCACATGCCTACAGTTTCTGTCAATGTACATCCTGGTCTTCCTCTCACATGCCTACAGTTACTGTCAGTGTGCATGCTAGTCTTCCTCTCACATGTCTACAGTTACTGTCAGTGTACATGCTAGTCTTCCTGTCACATGTCAGCAGTTACTGTCAGTGTACATGCTAGTCTTCCTGTCACATGTCAGCAGTTACTGTCAGTGTACATGCTAGTCTTCCTGTCACATGTCAGCAGTAACTGTCAGTGTACATGCTAGTCTTCCTGTCACATGTCCGCAGTTACTGTCAGTGTACATGCTAGTCTTCCTGTCACATGTCAGCAGTAACTGTCAGTGTACATGCTAGTCTTCCTGTCACATGTCAGCAGTAACTGTCAGTGTACATGCTAGTCTTCCTGTCACATGCCTACAGTTACTGTCACTGTGCATGCTACTATTCCTCTCACAGGTCTACAGTTACTGTCAGTGTGCATGCTAGTCTTCCTCTCACATGCCTACAGTTACTGTCAGTGTGCATGCTGGTCTTCCTCTCACATGTCTACAGTTACTGTCAGTGTACATGCTAGTCTTCCTGTCACATGTCAGCAGTAACTGTCAGTGTACATGCTAGTCTTCCTCTCACATGCCTACAGTTACTGTCACTGTGCATGCTACTATTCCTCTCACATGCCTACAGTTACTGTCAGTGTACATCCTAGTCTTCATGTCACATGCCTACAATAACTGTCAATGTACATCCTAGTCTTCCTGTCACATGCCTACAGTTACTGTCAATGTGCATGCTAGTCTTCCTGTCACGTGCCTACAGTAACTGTCAATGTACATGCTAGTCTTCCTGTCACATGCCTACATTTACGGTCAGTGTGCATCTTAGTCTTCCTGTCATATGCCTACAGTTACTGTCAGTGTACATGCTAGTCTTCCTCTCACATGCCCGCAGATAATGTCAGTGTGCATGCTAGTCTTCCTGTCACATGCCCGCAGTTACTGTCAGTGCACATGCCAGTCTTCCTGTCACATGACCGCAGTTACTGTCAGTGTGCATGCTAGTCTTCCTCTCACATGCCTACAGTTACTGTCAGTGTACATCCTAGTCTTTCTCTCACATACCTACAGTTACTGTCAGTGTACATGCTAGTCTTCCTCTCACATGTCAGCAGTTACTGTCAGTGTGCATGCTAGTCTTCCTCTGACATGCCTACAGGAACTGTCAGTGTACATCCTAGTCTTTCTCTCACACGTCTACAGTTACTGTCAGTGTACATGCTAGTCTGCCTATCACATGCCCACAGTTACTGTCAATGTGCATGCTACTATTCCTCTCACATGCCTACAGTTACTGTCAGTGTACATCCTAGTCTTCACGCCACATGCCTACAGTTACTGTCATGGTGCATGCTAGTCTTCCTGTCACGTGCCTACAGTTACTGTCAATGTACATGTTAGTCTTCCTGTCACGTACCTACAGTTACTTTCAATGTACATGTTAGTCTTCCTGTCACATGCCTACATTTACGGTTAGTGTGGAACTTAGTCTTCCTGTCATATGCCTACATATACTGTCAGTGTAGGTGCTAGTCTTCCTATCACATTCCTACAGTTACTGTCAGTGTACACCCTAGTCTTTCTGTCACGTGCCTACAGTTATTGTCAGTGTAGATGCTAGTCTTCCTGTCACATGCGTACAGTTACTGGCAGTGTACATGCTAGTCTTTCTGTCACGTGCATCTGGTTACTGTCAGTGTACATCCTAGTCTTTCAGTCACATGCGTACAGTTACTGGCAGTGTACATGCTAGTCTTCCTGTCACATGTCTGCAGTTATTATCAGTGTATATCCTAGTCTTCCTGCCACATGCCTGCAGTTATTGTCAGTGTGCATGCTAGTCTTCCTGTCACATGCCTACATTTACTGCCAGTGTACATGCTAGTCTTCCTGTCACATGCCTACAGTTACTGTCAGTGTACATGCTAGTCTTCCTGTCACATGCCTACATTTACTGCCAGTGTACATGCTAGTGTCTTCCTGTCAAATGCCTACAGTTACTGTCAGTGTACATGCTAGTCTTCCTGTCACATGCCTACAGTTACTGTCAGTGTACATGCTAGTCTTCCTGTCACATGCCTACAGTTACTGTCAGTGTACATGCTAGTCTTCCTGTCACATGCCTACAGTTACTGTCAATGTACATCCTAGTCTTCCTGTCACATGCCTACAGTTACTGTCAATGTACATGCTAGTCTTCCTGTCACATGCCTACATTTACTGTCAGTGTACATGCTAGTCTTCCTGTCACATGCCTACAGTTACTGTCAGTGTACATGCTAGTCTTCCTGTCACATGCCTACAGTTTCTGTCAATGTACATCCTAGTCTTCCTGTCACGTGCCTACAGTTACTGTCAGTGTACATGTTACTCTTCCTGTCACAAGCCTACAGATGCTGTCAGTGTTCATCCTAGTCTTCCTGTCACATGTCTACAGTTACTGTCAATGTACATGCTAGTCTTCATGTCACATGCCTACAGTTACTGTCTGTGTACATGCTATTCATCCTGTCACATGTCTACAGTTACTGTCAGTGTGCATGCTAGTCTTTATCACACATGCCTACAGTTACTGTCAGTGCACATGCCAGTCTTCCTGTCACATGCCTACAGTTACTGTCAGTGTACATCCTACTCTTCCTGTCACATGCCCGCAGTTACTGTCAGTTTGCATGCTAGTCTTCCTCTCACATGCCTACAGTTACTGTCAGTGTACATGCTAGTCTTCCTGTCACATGCCTACAGTTACTGTCAGTGTAGATGCTAGTCTTCCTGTCACATGCCTACAGTTACTGTCAGTGTACATCCTAGTCTTCATGTCACATGGCTACAGTTACTGTCAGTGTACATGCTAGTCTTCCTGTCACATGCCTACAGTTACTGTCTGTGTACATGCCTTTCATCCTGTAACATGCCTACAGTTACTGTCAGTGTGCATGCTAGTCTCTATCACACATGCCTACAGTTACTGTCAGTGCACATACCAGTCTTCCTGTCACATGCCCGCAGTTACTGTCAGTGTGCATGCTAGTCTTCCTCTCACATGTCTACAGTAACTGTCAGTGTACATGCTAGTCTTCCTGTCACATGTCAGCAGTTACTGTCAGTGTACATGCTAGTCTTCCCCTCACATGTCAGCAGTTACTGTCAGTGTACATGCTAGTCTTCCTGTCAGATGTCAGCAGTTACTGTCAGTGTGCATGCTAGTCTTCCTCTCACATGTCTACAGTTACTGACAGTGTACATGCTAGTCTTCCTGTCACATGTCAGCAGTTACTGTCAGTGTACATGCTAGTCTTCCTGTCACATGTCAGCAGTTACTGTCACTGTGCATGCTAGTCTTCCTGTCACATGCCTACAGTTACTGTCAGTGTGCATGCTACTATTCCTCTCACATGCCTACAGTTACTGTCAGTGTACATCCTAGTCTTCCTGTTACATGCCTACAGTTACTGTCAATGTGCATGCTAGTCTTCCTGTCACATGCCTAGAGTTACTGTCAATGTGCATCTTAGTCTTCCTGTCATATGCCTACAGTTACTGTCAGTGTACATGCTAGTCTTCCTGTCACATGCCCGCAGATAATGTCAGTGTGCATGCTAGTCTTCCTGTCACATGCCCGCAGTTACTGTTAGTGCACATGCCAGTCTTCCTCTCACATGCCTACAGTTACCGTCAGTGTACATCCTAGTCTTTCTCTCACATACCTACAGTTACTGTCAGTGTACATGCTAGTTTTCCTGTCACATGTCAGCAGTTATTGTCAGTGTGCATGCTAGTCTTCCTCTCACATGCCTACAGGAACTGTGAGTGTACATCCTAGTCTTTCTCTCACACGTCTACAGTTACTGTCAGTGTACATGCTAGTCTTCCTGTCACATGCCTACAGTTACTGTCAATGTGCATGCTGCTATTCCTCTCACATGCCTACAGTTACTGTCAGTGTACATCCTAGTCTTCATGCCACATGCCTACAGTAACTGTCAATGTACATCCTAGTCTTCCTGTTACATGCCTACAGTTACTGTCATGGTGCATGCTAGTCTTCCTGTCACGTGCCTACAGTTACTGTCAATGTACATGTTAGCCTTCCTGTCACGTACCTACAGTTACTGTCAATGTACATGTTAGTCTTCCTGTCACATGCCTACATTTACGGTCAGTGTGCAACTTAGTCTTCCTGTCACATGCCTACATATACTGTCAGTGTAGATGCTAGTCTTTCTATCACATGCCTACAGTTACTATCAGTGTACACCCTAGTCTTTCTGTCGTCACGTGCCTACAGTCATTGTCAGTGTAGATGCTAGTCTTCCTGTCACATGCGTACAGTTACTGGCAGTGTACATGCTAGTCTTTCTGTCACGTGCATCTGGTTACTGTCAGTGTACATCCTAGTCTTTCAGTCACATGCGTACAGTTACTGGCAGTGTACATGCTAGTCTTCCTGTCACATGTCTGCAGTTATTATCAGTGTATATCCTAGTCTTCCTGCCACATGCCTGCAGTTATTGTCAGCGTGCATGCTAGTCTTCCTGTCACATGCCTACATTTACTGCCAGTGTACATGCTAGTCTTCCTGTCACATGCCTACAGTTACTGTCAGTGTACATGCTAGTCTTCCTGTCACATGCCTACAGTTACTGTCAGTGTACATGCTAGTCTTCCTGTCAAATGCCTACAGTTACTGTCAGTGTACATGCTAGTCTTCCTGTCACATGCCTACAGTTACTGTCAGTGTACATGCTAGTCTTCCTGTCACATGCCTACAGTTACTGTCAGTGTACATGCTAGTCTTCCCGTCACATGCCTACAGTTACTGTCAATGTACATCCTAGTCTTCCTGTCACATGCCTACAGTTACTGTCAATGTACATGCTAGTCTTCCTGTCACATGCCTACATTTACTGCCAGTGTACATGCTAGTCTTCCTGTCACATGCCTACAGTTACTGTCAGTGTACATGCTAGTCTTCCTGTCACATGCCTACAGTTTCTGTCAATGTACATCCTAGTCTTCCTGTCACATGCCTACAGTTACTGTCAGTGTACATGCTACTCTTCCTGTCACATGCCTACAGTTACTGTCAGTGTAGATGCTAGTCTTCCTGTCACATGCCTACAGTTACTGTCAGTGTTCATCCTAGTCTTCCTGTCACATGCCTACAGTTACTGTCAGTGTACATGCTAGTCTTCCTGTCACATGCCTACAGTTACTGTCTGTGTACATGCTAGTCTTCCTGTCACATGCCTACAGTTACTGTCAGTGTGCATGCTAGTCTTTATCACACATGCCTACAGTTACTGTCAGTGCACATGCTAGTCTTCCTGTCACATGCCTACAGTTTCTGTCAATGTACATCCTAGTCTTCCTCTCACATGCCTACAGTTACTGTCAGTGTACATGCTAGTCTTCCTGTCACATGCCTACAGTTACTGTCAGTGTACATGCTACTTCCTGCTACTAGTCTTCCTGTCACATGCCAGTCTTCCTGTCACAGTTACTGTCAGTGTACATCCTAGTCTTCCTGTCACATGCCTACAGTTACTGTCTGTACATCCTAGTCTTCCTGTCACATGCCTACAGTTACTGTCATGTACATGCACATGCCTACAGTTACTGTCAGTGTACATCCTAGTCTTCCTGTCACATGCCTACAGTTACTGTCAGTGTTCATCCTAGTCTTCCTGTCATCCTACAGTCTGTCTGTTCATCAGTCTTCCTGTCAGTTACATGTCTTCATGTCACATGGCTACAGTTACTGTCAGTGTACATCCTAGTCTTCCTGTCACATGCCTACAGTTACTGTCTGTGTACATGCTTTTCATCCTGTAACATGCCTACAGTTACTGTCAGTGTGCATGCTAGTCTTTATCACACATGCCTACAGTTACTGTCAGTGCACATGCCAGTCTTCCTGTCACATGCCTACAGTTACTGTCAGTGTACATCCTAGTCTTCCTGTCATATGCCCGCAGTTACTGTCAGTGTGCATGCTAGTCTTCCTGTCACATGTCTACAGTTACTGTCAGTGTACATGCTAGTTTTCCCCTCACATGTCAGCAGTTACTGTCAGTGTACATGCTAGTCTTCCTGTCAAATGTCAGCAGTTACTGTCAGTGTACATGCTAGTCTTCCTGTCACATGTCAGCAGTTACTGACAGTGTACATGGTAGTCTTCCTGTCACATGTCAGCAGTTACTGTCAGTGTACATGGTAGTCTTCCTGTCACATGTCAGCAGTTACTGTCACTGTGCATGCTAGTCTTCCTGTCACATGCCTACAGTTACTGTCACTGTACATGCCTAGTCTTCCTGTCACATGCCTACAGTTACTGTCAGTGTACATCCTAGTCTTCCTGTCACATGCCTACAGTTACTGTCAATGTGCATGCCTAGTCTTCCTGTCACATGCCTACTGTCAGTACATACTTCCTGTCAATGCCTACATTTACGGTCATGCATCTTAGTCTTCCTGTCATATGCCGACAGTTACTGTCAGTGTACATGCTAGTCTTCCTGTCACATGCCCGCAGATAATGTCAGTGTGCATGCTAGTCTTCCTGTCACATGCCCGCAGTTACTGGTAGTGCACATGCCAGTCTTCCTCTCACATGCCTACAGTTACTGTCAGTGTACATCCTAGTCTTTCTGTCACATACCTACAGTTACTATCAGTGTACATGCTAGTTTTCCTGTCACATGTCAGCAGTTATTGTCAGTGTGCATGCTAGTCTTCCTCTCACATGCCTACAGGAACTGTGAGTGTACATCCTAGTCTTTCTCTCACACGTCTACAGTTACTGTCAGTGTACATGCTAGTCTTCCTGTCACATGCCTACAGTTACTGTCAATGTGCATGCTGCTATTCCTCTCACATGCCTACAGTTACTGTCAGTGTACATCCTAGTCTTCATGCCACATGCCTACAGTAACTGTCAATGTACATCCTAGTCTTCCTGTTACATGCCTACAGTTACTGTCATGGTGCATGCTAGTCTTCCTGTCACGTGCCTACAGTTACTGTCAATGTACATGTTAGCCTTCCTGTCACGTACCTACAGTTACTGTCAATGTACATGTTAGTCTTCCTGTCACATGCCTACATTTACGGTCAGTGTGCAACTTAGTCTTCCTGTCATATGCCTACATATACTGTCAGTGTAGATGCTAGTCTTTCTATCACATGCCTACAGTTACTATCAGTGTACACCCTAGTCTTTCTGTCGTCACGTGCCTACAGTTATTGTCAGTGTAGATGCTAGTCTTCCTGTCACATGCGTACAGTTACTGGCAGTGTACATGCTAGTCTTTCTGTCACGTGCATCTGGTTACTGTCAGTGTACATCCTAGTCTTTCAGTCACATGCGTACAGTTACTGGCAGTGTACATGCTAGTCTTCCTGTCACATGTCTGCAGTTATTATCAGTGTATATCCTAGTCTTCCTGTCACATGCCTGCAGTTATTGTCAGTGTGCATGCTAGTCTTCCTGTCACATGCCTACAGTTACTGCCAGTGTACATGCTAGTCTTCCTGTCACATGCCTACAGTTACTGTCAGTGTACATGCTAGTCTTCCTGTCACATGCCTACATTTACTGCCAGTGTACATCCTAGTCTTCCTGTCACATGCCTACAGTTTCTGTCAATGTCCATGCTAGTCTTCCTGTCACATGCCTACAGTTACTGCCAGTGTAGATGCTAGTCTTCCTGTCACATGCGTACAGTTACTGTCAGTGTACATCCTAGTCTTCCTATCACATGCCTACAGTTACTGTCAGTGTACATCCTAGTCTTCCTGTCACGTGCCTACAGTTACTGTCAGTTTACATGCTAGTGTTCCTGTCACGTGCCTACAGGTACTGTCAGTGTGCATGCTAGTCTACCTGGCACCTGCACGTGCACACATAATGGTTTTACATTCCCGAGCTCATCCTCGTAAATGCTGACTGTGTGTGTTCATTTTTATCTTCGGATATGTTATTGTCGCGTTTATCTCAATTGTGAGTTAGCAATGTTCAATGTTGTGTTTGTGTGCTTCTATTCGCCTCAATCTGTGGATTCATCTAAGAATGGTTCTGTCTGTTCACCGATCAGTATTATCTTATCTGTGGTTCTTGGGAGGCATAGAGAAGTTTGTATTTTAGTATAAGACAAAATATTATGGATGTCAACTTCCTCTTTATTGCATACACAACATTTCTGTGCTATTCTTTGCCCCTTCGTCAAGTGAATAGAAGAAGTTAACCTCAATAATATTCTGTCCCATAGTTTATCTATCTGTTTAATGTTATGTACATCTGCGTTCACTTATCTGTTTGTTCATCATGACTCCACTGGTCTTCCACCTGTGTTGGCAAATGTGTGTTCATCTTTGAGGTTTTATTAGGGCTCCTTGCCTCTAGGCAGGTGACCAATTGTAATCGTTCGCATTATTATTATTATTATTTATTATTCCGCCGATCTTTGTACCAAACAGGGCGGTGGGGTAGCCTAGTGGTTAAAGCGTTGGCTCGTCACGCCGAAGGCCCGGATTCGATTCCCCACATGGGCAAAATGTGTTAAGCCCATTTCTGGTGTCCCCCGCTGGAATATTGCCAAAAGCGGCGTAAAACTAAACTCAGTCAGTCAGTTGTACCAAACATAACTCCTAAACCAATGGTCCGAATCGTTTACAAAAGATCCCACAGATGCGCACCGAGGTGTAGATATTCCCCTTAAAAATCTCTAGGCTCTTGGCCCAATAGCAAAGGGAACATAATTCAAAATTAATTTCAAAATTTCAACGTTTGACACCAAATATATCAAGAACTAATTGTTCCAACACTTCCAAATTTCTTGTACAGATGCACAATCGAATTCCCAACAATTTTGCCTGGTCGGGTCAAGTCGCTAAAACGTACCGTTTGGCAGTTATTTTTGTTTTCAGTTTTTGGCCATGCTTTTCAGCACTTTTCTGAGTAGTTTGCTCCCAAAATGTGCACATTATGGCAATATGGTAGATGATGTCCTGGTGATTCCAGAACACTAATTGTTTTGAACGTAGACCCAGGAACAACTGAGATACAGCCTTTTAAAGAGGGAACTATTTCTTCTCCGTAACTTTAAATGGTACATGAACCCCCGCGAACCCGGCTGTATTTGGGAGATCCGCTCGCCTGTCAAAACACGTGTTCTGGCTCCGTTTTGGACGATGATATCAAGCCCTCAGAAACAATAGATAGAAAGTAAAGCCAAGGAGACCTCATCGTTGCCTGCAAGTATATTTGTGTTTTGAACAATGTGATCAATTTCTCAGCTCGCCTGTATTTTATAAGTAAAATATAAAGAACATGTTTTCGATTCTAACGAAAGGTGTACACAGCTTGTGTACAGAAGGTGTCCAAAATGGAATTTCTTTAATGGAATAAATTACCACTTGTAAACAACTTACCAAAATTACGAATAAAGCCCAAGACAAAATCATTTCAGGGGGTATATCCATGGAATATTTGGCAATCGGGTTAATAAACTTCTGTTCATCCACTTTGATTAGTATTAAACACACATGTTTTCAACAAAACATTTGTAAAATACAAGTCAAATGAATACAAATAGCTGTTTTTATCCCCCATAAGCTTCGTTTCACTTGTGCCGATGTGATGGCCACCCTGAAATAAATGAAGGTATTAATGGTAAAATGGTATGGGCCCAAACATGCTGTGTACACATTACGTTGGAATCGACTATGTATGCTATAAATACCACGATCCTCGTAGTGTATGTTTTGCATGTACAATTAGTGACTGCTCCTACTGAGGATCTCTACATAGCGGCGTGAATCAATCACAAGGGTGCGTTCAGATACACACATCACATCAATGACGGAAGTGCCCCACGTATTTTATGGATGACTGAAACTAACATAGGATAAAAACATAGATGAGACGGGCAATGACGAGGGGGAGTTATCTTTTCTCCACTCCACTTCAAGGTGACATCACGACCGGATGTCAGTAGCTACTGATGCAATGCTTTCTGGGAGATTTTCTTTGAGCGGGTTTCACTCCTTGTGTTAAGTACGAGAGTAGCGTGACGTCACATGCACCTGCCTCGCGTCACAATTCCCTTGATGTTATCGGAAGTTAATACATGTATTTAACACATCAGGTCAATCGAGGAAAAAAACCAGTTGCTTCCAAGTTATGCGAAGGCAAGCCCTTTAATCTCGACCGGAGAAAATAGGAGACGAACCATTTATTTTACATTGAAGACAAACGTGAATCGCAAAGGAAAGAAGATTCTACATAACACAGGAGGCAGAAATGAGAGGAAAACAGGGTTGTACATCAAATAAGAGGCAGAAACAGAGAGGAAAATAGGTTTGTACATAGAAGAGGAGGAAGAAATGAGAAGAAAATAGGGTTGTACATAACATAAGGGGGAAGGGGGCAGAGAGGAAGACAGGGTTGTACATACTATAAAGTGCAGAAACAGAGAGGAAAATATGTTTGTACATAAAAGAGGAGGCAGAAATGAGAGGAAAACAGGGTTGTCCATAACATGGGAGGCAGAAACAGAGAGGAAAAATGGGTTGTACATAACATAGGAGGAAGAAACAGACAGGAAAACGGAGTTGTACATAACATAGGAGGCAGAAACAGAGAGGACAATAGGTTTGAACATAAAAAAGGAGTTAGAAATGAGATGAAAACAGGGTTGTACATAACATAGGTGGCAGACACATAGAGGAAAATAGGTTTCTACATAAAATAGGAGTCTGAAATGAAAACAAAACAAAAATGAGTTGTACGTATCATAGGAGGGGGAAATTAGAGGAAAATAGGGTTGTACATAACACAGCAGGCAGAAATGTTAGTAAAATATGGTTGTACATAACATAGGAGGCAGAAACAGAGAGGAAAACATGGTTGTACATAAAATAGAATGTAAAAACAGAGAGATAAAATGGGTTTTACATAACATAAGAGGCAGAAATGAGAAGACAATAGGTCTGCACATAAAACAGGAGTCAGAAATCAGAGGAAAACAGGGTTGTACATAACACAGGAGGCAGAAACTAAGAGGAAAATAGGTGTCTACATAAAATAGGAGTCTGAAATGAGAGGAAAACAGAGTTGTACATATCATAGGAGGAAGAAATGACAGGAGAATAGGGTTGTACATAACACAGCAGGCAAAAGCAGAAATGAAAACAGGGTTGTACATAACACAGGAGGGAGAAAAAGAGATGAAAACATGGTTGTAAATAACATTGGAGGCAGAAACAGAGAGGAAAATAGGTTTGTACATAAAATAGGAGGAGGAAATGAAAGAAAAAAGGGTTGTACATAACATAGGAGGAAAAACCAGAGAGATAAACTAGGTTGTACATAACATAAGAGGCAGAAATGAGAGGTAGATAGGGTTGTCCATGCTATAAAGGGAGGAACAGAGAGGAAAATAGGTTTGTACATAACATAGTAGGCAGAAACTAAGAAGAAATTAGGTTTCTACATTACATACGAGGCAGAAAAGCGAGGAAAACATAGTTGTGTATATCATAGGAGGCAGAAATAATAGGCAAATAGGGTTGTACATAACATAAGAGGCAGAAGCAAAAATGAAAACAATCTTGTTCAGAACATAGGAGAAAGAAATAAGAGGAATATAGGTTTGTACATAAATTGTAAGGCAGAAATAGAGAGGAAAATAGGTTTCTGTATAAAATAGGAGTCAGAAATGAGAGGAAAGCAAAGTTGTACATATTTTAGGAGGTAAAAATTAGTGGAAAATAGGATTGTATGTAGCAGTGACATTTCACTTTGTATTATATATTTTGTTTTATTTAAAATGTCAATAAAAAAATCATATAAAAACATTTCTTGTTGGTTTTATACAGTTTTGTGGCCAACAGTATTATTTGTGCTTGTCCTGCGTAGGCCAGGTTAATGAATATGCATTGCACGTGCATTTCATGTTTATGGGAATCTTTGTTATAACATGGAGGATTTTGATTGGTTGATTGGATCGTCTGCTTCAACATGATTATACCTCGTGGTGTCTTGTGAGTTTCATTGCATTCTGAGAGCCGATAATGTGAGGTCGAGTCAGAGGAGTCACCAGGTTAGTTATATTTGGTTGTAGAATGGTTTCTAAAGTTTTAGGGTATAATATCTCACTAATGCATATAAAATAAAGTTCTAGACTAAAAAACGTCTATTAATATTAAATAATGTTGGCAGTTTGGATATGTAAATATGTTGTGCTAATACGTGATAGGCTGTAAAGTTTTTAATGCCTCAGTTGGAGAGAGAAAGAGAGGAAAATAGGGTTGTACATGAAAGAAGAGGCAGAAATGAGAGGAAAAAAGGGTTGACATAACAAAGGAGGCAGAAACAGAGAGGAAAACAGGGTTGTACATAAAATAGAATATAAAAACAGAGAGATAAACTTCGTTTTAAATAACACAGGAGGCAGAACTGAGATGAAAACAGGGTTGTACATAACAGAGGAGGCAGAAATGAGAGGAAAATAGGTTTGTACATAAAAAAAGAGGCAGAAATGAGAGCAAAAAAGAGTTGTTCATAACATAGGAGTCAGAAACAGGGAGGAAAACAGGGTTGTACATAACATATCTCGAAAAACAGAGATAAACTGGGTTTTACATAACATAAGAGGCAGAAATGAAAAGACAATAGGTCTGTACGTAAAAAAAGGCGTCAGAAATGAGGGGAAAACAGGGTTGTACATAACATAGGAGGCAGAAACAGAAATCAAAAGAGGGTTATACATAACATAGGAGAGAAAAATGAGATGAATATAGGGTTGTATGTACCATAGGAGGCAGAAAGAGAGGGCAAATTAGTTTTGTATATAAGATAGGAGGCAGAAATAGAGAGGAAAAAAGGGTTGCACATAACATTGGACACAGAAACAGGGAGGAAAATAAGCTTGTACATAGCATAGGAGGCTGAAAAAGAGAGAGGAAAACAGGGTTCTACATAGCAAAGGAGGGAGAAATGAGAGGAAAGGAGTGTTGAGCATAACTTTGGACACAGAAAAAGAGAGGAAAACAGGGTTGTACATAAACTAGGAGCCAGAAATGAGGTGTAAACAAGGTCGTACATAACATAGGAGGCAGAAACACAGAGGAATATAGGTTTGTAAATAACATAGGAGGCAGAAATGAGAGGAAAAAAAGGGTTGCACATAACATAGGATGAAGAAACAGAGAGGAAAACAGGGTTGTAAAGACCACTGGACATAGAAACATCGAGGAGAACAGGGTTATACATAACACAAGACAGAAACAGAGAAAAAACCAGGGTTGTACATCACAGAGGAGGCAGAAACAGAGAACAAAATTGGGTTGTACATAACACAGGAGGGAGAAATGAGAGGAGAAAAGGGTGGAACATAACATAGGAGGCAGAAATGAGAGGAAAATAGGTTTGTACGTAGAAAAAAAGGCAGAAATGAGAGCAAAAAAAGAGTTGTTCATAACATGGGAGTCAGAAACAGGGAGGACCGGGTTGTACAAAATATAGCTCGAAATACAGAGAGATGAACTGGGTTTTACATAACATAAGAGGCAGAAATGAAAAGACAATAGGTCTGTACGTAAAAGAAGGCGTCAGAAATGAGGGGAAAACAGGGTTGTACATAACATAGGAGGCAGAAACAGAAATCAAAAGAGGGTTATGCATAACATAGGAGAGAGAAATGAGATGAATATAGGGTTGTATATACCATAGGAGGCAGAAAGAGAGAGCAAATTAGTTTTGTATATAAGATAGGAGGCAGAAATAGAGAGGAAAAAAGGGTTGCACATAACATTGGACACAGAAACAGGGAGGAAAATAAGCTTGTACATAGCATAGGAGGCTGAAAAAGAGAGAGGAAAACAGGGTTCTACATAGCAAAGGAGGGAGAAATGAGAGGAAAGGAGTGTTGAGCATAACTTTGGACACAGAAAAAGAGAGGAAAACAGGGTTGTACATAAACTAGGAGCCAGAAATGAGGTGTAAACAAGGTCGTACATAACATAGGAGGCAGAAACACAGAGGAATATAGGTTTGTAAATAACATAGGAGGCAGAAATGAGAGGAAAAAAGGGTTGTACATAACATAGGATGAAGAAACAGAGAGGAAAACAGGGTTGTAAAGACCACTGGACATAGAAACATCGAGGAGAACAGGGTTATACATAACACAAGACAGAAACAGAGAAAAAAACAGGGTTGTACATCACAGAGGAGGCAGAAACAGAGAACAAAATTGGGTTGTACATAACACAGGAGGGAGACATGAGAGGAAAAAAGGGTGGAACATAACATAGGAGGCAGAAATGAGAGGAAAATAGGTTTGTACGTAGAAAAAAAGGCAGAAATGAGAGCAAAAAAAGAGTTGTTCATAACATGGGAGTCAGAAACAGGGAGGACCGGGTTGTACAAAATATAGCTCGAAATACAGAGAGATGAACTGGGTTTTACATAACATAAGAGGCAGAAATGAAAAGACAATAGGTCTGTACGTGAAAAAAAGGCGTCAGAAATGAGGGGAAAACAGGGTTGTACATAACATAGGAGGCAGAAACAGAAATCAAAAGAGGGTTATGCATAACATAGGAGAGAGAAATGAATGAATATAGGGTTGTATATACCATAGGAGGCAGAAAGAGAGAGCAAATTAGTTTTGTATATAAGATAGGAGGCAGAAATAGAGAGGAAAAAAGGGTTGCACATAACATTGGACACAGAAACAGGGAGGAAAATAAGCTTGTACATAGCATAGCAGGCTGAAAAAGAGAGAGGAAAACAGGGTTCTATAGAGCAAAGGAGGGAGAAATGAGAGGAAAGGAGTGTTGAGCATAACTTTGGACACAGAAAAAGAGAGGAAAACAGGGTTGTACATAAACTAGGAATAGAAATGAGGTGTAAACAAGGTCATTACATAACATAGGAGGCAAAACACAGAGGAATATAGGTTTATAAATAACCGGAGGCAGAAATAGGAGAAAAAAAGGTTACACATAACATAGGATGAAAAACAGAGAGAAAAACAGGGTTATAAAGACCACTGGACATAGAAACATCGAGGAGAACAAGGGTTATACATAACACAAGACAAAAACAAGAAAACAGGGTTAATACATAACAGAGGCAGAAACAGAAAAAGAATTGGGTTAAGCCATAACACAGGAGGGAGAAATGAAGGTTCAACATAACATAAGGAGGCAGAAACAGAGGAAAATAGGTTTATTACATAAAAGAAGAGGCAGAAATGTGAGAAACCAAGGTTTGTACATAAATAGAATGTAAAACAGAGAGATAAACTGGGTTTACATAACATAAAGAGGCAGAAATAAGAGAATAAAACAAGGGTTGTACATAACACCTCGGAGACACAAACAAATATGAACACAGGGTTACTCCTGCTGCCAGGAGAAATATGAGATGAATAAAGGTTGTTAGCATAACATAGGGGGGCAGAAACAGAGAAAAATAGGCTTTTACATATGATAGGAGGCAGGAATAGAGATTAAAATAGGTTTCTCAATAACACGGACACAGAAGGAGAGGAAAATAGTGTTATACCTCTAACATAGGGTTTAAACAAACAAGGACAACAGTGTTCTAACATAACGGAGACAGAAATGAGATGAAACTAGAGTTGTGCATAACACAAGTTACAGAAACAAGACAAAAAAAGATGAAACACAGAACATAAAACAGAAATAGAAAGGTAAACAGGGTTGACCATAACACAGGACACAGAAAGAGAGGAACATAAAGGGTTGGCCATGACAAACAGAGGCAGAAATGAGAGGAAAAAGGGTTGACCTAACATAGGGAGGCAGAAACAGAGAGGAAAACAAGGGTTATTACATAAAATAGAATATAAAACAAAGAAACTTTGTTTTACATAACACAGGAAGCGGAAATGAGAAAAATAACTTTATTACATAAAAGAGCAGAACTAAGGATGAAAAAACAGGGTTATTACATAAGATAGAGAGTCAGAAACAGAGGAGGAAAACAAGGGTTGTACATAAAATAAAATAAAATAGAAAGATAAACTGGGTTTTAGATAACTTAAGAGGCCGAAATGAGAGTAAAACAGGGTTGTACATAAAATAGGAGGCAGAATGAGAAGACAATAGGTCTGCACATAAAAAAGGCGTCAGAAATGAGAGGAAAACAGGGTTGTACATAACACAGGAGGCAGAAACAGAAATCAGAACAGGGAGAAATGAGATGAATATAGGGTTGTAGATCCTATAGGAGGCAGAAACAGAGAGGAAAATAAGTTTTTACTTAAAATAGGAGGAAGAAATGAGTTGTAAACAAGGTTGTACATAACACAGGAGACAGAAACAGGGAAGAAAAATAAAGAGCATACGTAAAAGGGAGAACTCAGGTGTAAACAGGGTTGTACATAGCATAGGAGGGAGAAATGAGAGGAAAAACGGCTGGAACATAACATAAGAGGCAGAAAGAGAGAGGAAAATAGGGTTGTTCATAAAATACGATGCAGAAACTGAGAGGAAAACACGGTTGTACATAACATAGGCGGCAGAAAAAGAGAGGAAGACACGGTTGTACATAACTTTGGACACATAAACAGGGAAGAGAACAGGATGATACATCTCACAAGACACAAACAGAGCAAAAACAGGGTTGTACATAACATATAAGGCAGAAACAGAGATGGAAACAGGATTGTACATAACATAGGGGGCAGAAATTGTAGGAAAATAGGGTTGTACATCAAATAAAGGGCAGAAACAGAGAACAAAATTAAGTTTGCACACAGCATATTAGGCAGTAAGAGAAAGGGAAATATGGTTGGACAGAACAACGGAGTCAGAAATGAGAGGAAAACAGGGTTGTACATAACATAGGATTCTGAAACAGACAGGAACATAGGGGTATGCATAAAATAGGAGGCAGATAAGAGAAGAAAATAGGATTGTGCATGAAACGTGATAGGCTGTAAAGTTTTTAATGCCTCAGTTGGATTGCTGGTCTACATATTTTCACGTAATGTATCTTGCACAGGAGGCAGAAACTTAAATGAAAACAGGGCTGTACATAACATAGCAGGCAGAAATGAGAGGAAAATAAGGTTGTACAAAACATAGGAGGTAGAAACAGAGATGAAAACAGGGTTGTACCTAACATAGAAGGTAGAAATGGGAAGAAAATAGGTTTGTACATAAAATAGGAGGCAGAATTGAGAGGAAACTAGGTTTGTACATAAAATAGGATGCAGAAACAGAGAGGAAAGCAGGGTTGTACATAACATAGGAGGTAGAAACAGAGATGAAAACAGGTTGTACATAAAATAGGAGGCAAAAAAAAGAGAAGAAAACGGGGTTGAACATAACATAGAGGCAGAAACAGGGATGAAAACAGGGTTGTACACAACAAAGGAGGCAGAAATGCGAGGCAAATAGAGTTGTACATAGCATAAGAGGCAGAAACAGAGAGGAAAAGAGGGTTGTATATTGCATACGAGGCCGAAATTAGAAGAAAATAGGTTCCTACATAACACTGGATGCAGAAACAGAGAGGAAAACACGGCTGTACATTATATAGGAGCCAGAAATAAGAGGGAAATAGGGTTGTTCAGAACATACGACGCAGAAATGAGAGGAAAACAGGGTTGTACACGACACAGGAGGAGTAAATGAGAGTAAAACGGGGTTTGTTCAGAACACAGGAGGCAGAAACAAAGAGGAAAGCAGGGTTGTACATAAAATAGGAGGCAGAAACAGAGAGCAAGGTAGGTTTTTACATAAAATAGGCAGCAGAAATGAAAGGGAACTAGGGTTATACATAACACAGGAGGCAGAAATGAGAGAAAAACAGGGTTGTACATAAAATATAACTAAGAAACACAGTGTTGTACGAAACACAGGAGGCAGAAACAGCGAGGGACATATTGTTGTACATAATAGGTTGAGCAGCAACAGAGAGGAACAGGGAGGAAAACAGGATTGTACATAACACAGGTTACAGAAACTGACATGAAAAGAGGGTTGTACGTAACATAGGAGGCAGAAATGAGAGGAGAACAGGGTTCTACATAGCAAAGGAGGGAGAAATGAGAGGAAAGCGGGGTTGAACATAACATCGGACACAGAAATAGAGAGGAAAACAGGGTTGTACATAAAATAGGACGCAGAGAAAGAGAAGTAAACAGTGTTGTACATGACAAAGGAGGCAGAAATGAGAGGAATATAGGGTTGTACATAACACAGGAGGACGAAACAGAGATGAAAACAGGGTTGTACATGACATAGGAGGGAAAAATGAAAGAAAATAAACAAACATGTGAGGAGGATACAGTAAACAACATGTGAAAATGTAACACGGAGGACACAGTGGAGGGACAACAGTAAACAACATGTGAAGTAACACGGAGGACACAGTAAACAACATGTGAAGTAACCAGGAGGACACAGTAAACAACATGTGAAGTAACCAGGAGGACACAGTAAACAACATGTGAAGTAACTAGGAGGACACAGTAAACAACATGTGAAGTAACTAGGAGGACACAGTAAACAACATGTGAAGTAATCAGGAGGACACAGTAAACAACATGTGGAGTAACCAAGAAGGGACACAGTATACAACATGTGAAGTAACCAAGAGGACACAGTAAGAAACGTGAAGTAACCAAGAGGACACAGTATACAGCATGTGAAGTGAGGAGGACACAGTAAACAACATGTGAAGTAACACGGAGGACACAGTAAACAACATGTGAAGTAACACGGAGGACACAGGAAACAACATGTGAAGTAACACGGAGGACACAGTAAACAACATGTGAAGTAACACAGGAGGACACAGTAAACAACATGTGAAGAAACACGGAGGACACAGTAAACAACATGTGAAGTAACACGGAGGACACAGGAAACAACATTTGAAGTAACACGGAGGACACAGGAAACAACATGTGAAGTAACACGGAGGACACAGTAAACAACATGTGAAGTAAACAACACGTGAAGTAACACGGAGGACACAGTAGGCAACATGTGAAGTTAAAAGGAGGACACAGTAAACAACATGTGAAGTAACATAGAGGACACAGTAAGCAATATGTGAAGTAACACGGAGGACACGGTTAATAACATAAAAAATGATTTGTGAATTACGAAGAATTAAAACTTGTGAATTAAAACAACGTGGCGTCAATTACCAAAAGAGACACAATAAAACAGCGTGTTGTGAATTACCAAGGAGAACACAGTAAAACAACGTGTTGTGAATTACCAAGGAGGACACAGTAAAACAACGTGTTGTGAAGTAACAAAGACAAAGTAAACAATAGTTAATAAAGATCTACAGTAAACCAAAGTGTCAAATGTTTATGAAACGACCACAGTGTAACAATATGTTAGATCGTTAGGAAAGGACAATGTGTCAGATCGTTAGGAAAGGACAATGTGTCAGATCGTTAGGAAAGGACAATGTGTCAGATCGTTAGGAAAATACCACATAAACCAGAGTAAGTCACTTAACCGCCAGCACACAAACTGGGCGCCTGCCTCTGGGTGTGTGTGGTCGAATCCTGGATGGGAATCAGCCCAACAAAAGTACCAGAATCTGTGCTTTACTGAGAATGTGTGATCCCAAACATACCGTGTGATCTAAATGTCACGAGTAGTTGGCACAGGGATTTCAGATAAAACCTCACACTTCATATGACCGGAATAGGAATATCAGATGAGGAATATTTCAGCCTGTGTCATATAAGACGAGTTAAAGGCATTCGGAGAAGTTACATGTGCCATACAACACAGGAATAGAATATGTAAGTCAAACGACTCCCATTTGTAACATCTCGCAATCACTTGGAAAGTTCAAGCACCTCTTCAATACGCCAGATATTAATTTAATACTCTGTTATATCGTTTCAACCATGCGTAAACGACTTCAAATGTTTTACTGTTTTACGTATGCGGTGTAATTGCGCTTGTCAGAATATATGTATGAAAGCCATGGAACAGGTTACAGTGATACTATAGATCTATGAAGGTCGAGGTACCGCCTCCATAAAAGGTTACAATGATACTATAGATGTATGGAAAGTCGTGAGACAGCCTCCACAACATTTTAAAATGATACAATACTTGTATAAAGGCCGTGGAACAGCCTCAAAATAGGTAACAATGATACTATAGATGTATGAAGGTCGAGGTAAAGCCCACAGCCTCAACAACAGGTAACAATGATACTATAGATGTATGAAGGTCGAGGTACAGCCTCAACAACAGGTAACAATGATACTATAGATGTATGGAAGGTCGAGGAACAGCCTCAACAACAGGTTACAATGATACAATATATGTATGGAAGGTCGAGGAACAGCCTCCACAAAGGGTACAATGATACTATAGATGTATGGAAGGTGGTGGAACAGCCTCAACAATAGGTTACAATGATACTATAGATGTATGAAAGGTCGAGGAACAGTCTCAACAATAGGTTACACTGATACTATAGATGTATGAAAGGTCAAGGAACAGCCTCCACAACAGGTTACAATGATACTATAGATGTATGAAGGCCGTGCAGCAGCCTCGGAAACAGGTTACAATGATACTATAGATGTATGGAAGGTCGAGGAAAAGCCTCAACAATAGGTTACAATGATACTATAGATGTATGGAAGGTCGCGGAACAGCCTCAACAACAGGTTTCAATGATACTATAGATGTAAAGAGGGCCGTGGAACAACCTCCACAACAGGTTACAATGATACTATAGATGTATGAAGGCCGTGTAACGGCCTCAACAATAGGTTGCAATGATACTATAGATGTATGAAAGGTCGAGGAACAGCCTCCACAACAGGTAACAATGATACTATAGATGTATGAAGGTCGAGGAACAGCCTCAACAACAGGTTACAATGATACAATAGATGTATGGAAGGTCGAGGAACAGCCTCCACAACAGGTAACAATGATACTATAGATGTATGAAGGTCGAGGAACAGCCTCAACAACAGGTTACAATGATACAATATATGTATGGAAGGTCGAGGAACAGCCTCCACAAAGGGTACAATGATACTATAGATGTATGGAAGGTGGTGGAACAGCCTCAACAATAGGTTACAATGATACTATAGATGTATGAAAGGTCGAGGAAAAGCCTCAACAATAGGTTACAATGATACTATAGATGTATGGAAGGTCGAGGAACAGCCTCAACAACAGGTTTCAATGATACTATAGATGTATGAAGGCCGTGCAACAGCCTCGACAACAGGTTACAATGATACTATAGATGTATGGAAGGTCGAGGAACAGTCTCAACAATAGGTTACAATGATACTATAGATGTATGAAAGGTCCAGGAACAGCCTCCACAACAGGTTACAATGATACTATAGATGTATGAAGGCCGTGCAGCAGCCTCGGAAACAGGTTACAATGATACAATAGATGTATGGAAGGTCGAGGAAAAGCCTCAACAATAGGTTACAATGATACTATAGATGTATGGAAGGTCGCGGAACAGCCTCAACAACAGGTTTCAATGATACTATAGATGTAGAGAGGGCCGTGGAACAACCTCCACAACAGGTTACAATGATACTATAGATGTATGAAGGCCGTGTAACGGCCTCAACAATAGGTTGCAATGATACTATAGATGTATGAAAGGTCGAGGAACAGCCTCCACAACAGGTTACAATGATACTATAGATGTATGAAGGCCGTGGAACAGCCTCCACAACAGGTTACAATGATACTATAGATGTATGAAGGCCGTGTAACGGCCTCAACAACAGGTTGCAATGATACTATAGATGTATGAAGGCCGTGTAGCGGCCTCAACAATAGGTTGCAATGATACTACAGATGTATGGAAGGTCTAGGAACAGCCTCCACAACAGGTTGCAATGATACTATAGATGTATGAAGGCCGTGTAACGGCCTCAACAACAGTTTACAATGATACTATAGATGTATGGAAGGTGGTGGAACAGCCTCAACAACAGGTTGCAATGATACTATAGATGTATGGAAGATCGAGGAACAACCTCGACAACAGTTTACAATGATACTATAGATGTATGAAGGTGGTTGAACAGCCTCAACAATAGGTTACAATGATACTATAGATGTATGAAGGCCGTGTAACGGCCTCAACAACAGTTTACAATGATACTATAGATGTATGAAAGGTCGTGAAACAGCCTCAACAACAGGTTACAATGATACTATAGATGTATGAAAGGTCGTGAAACAGCCTCTACAACAGGTTACATTGATACTATAAATGTATGAAGGCCGTGTAACGGCCTCAACAACAGGTTGCAATGATTTTATAGATGTATGGAAGGTCGAGGAACAGCCTCGACAACAGGTTACAATGATACTATAGATGTATGAAGGCCTTACAACAGCCTCGACAACAGGTTACAATGATACTATAGATGTATGGAAGGTCGAGGAACAGCCTCCACAACAGGTGACAATGATACTATAGATGTATGAAGGCCGTGTAACGGCCTCAACAACAGGTTGCAATGATACTATAGATGTATGAAGGCCGTGCAACAGCCTCGACAACAGGTTACAATGATACTATAGATGTATGAAGGCCGTGTAACGGCCTCAACAACAGGTTGCAATGATACTATAGATGTATGAAGGCAGTGCAACAGCCTCGACAACAGGCTACAATGATACTATAGATGTATGGAAGGTCGTGGAGCGGCCTCAACAACAGGTTACAATGATACTATAGATGTATGGAAGGTCGAGGAACAGCCTCAACAACAGGTTACAATGATACTATAGATGTATGGAAGGCTGTGGAACAGCCTCCACAACAGGTTACAATGATACTATAGATGTATGGAAGGTCGAGGAACAGCCTCCACAACAGGTTACAATGATACTATAGATGTATGAAGGCCGTGTAACGGCCTCAACAACAGGTTGCAATGATACTATAGATGTATGAAGGCCGTGGAACAGCCTCAACAACAGGTTACAATGATACTATAGATTTAAGAAGGCCGTGGAACAGCCTCCACAACAGGTTACAATGATACTATAGATTTATGAAGGTCGTGAAACAGCCTCAACAACAGTTTACAATGATACTATAGATGTATGAAGGTCGTGGAAGAGCCTCCACAACAGGTTACAATGATACTATAGATGTATGAAGGCCGTGTAACGGCCTCAACAACAGGTTGCAATGATACTATAGATGTATGAAGGCTGTGGAATAGCCCACACAAAAGGTTACATTGATACTATAGATGTATGAAGGCCGTGCAACAGCCTCAACAACAGGTTACAATTTTACTATAGATGTATGAAGGCTGTGGAAAAGCCTCCACAACAGGCTACAGTGATACTATGGATGTGTGAAACAGCCTCAACAACAGGTTACAATGATACTATAGATGTATGGAAGGCCGTGGAACAGCCTCCACAACAGGTAACAATGAAACTATAGATGTATGAAGGTCGTGCAACAGCCTCAACAACAGGTTACAATTTTACTATAGATGTATGAAGGTCGAGGAACAGCCTCCACAACAGGTTACAATGACAGTATGGATGTATGGAATGTCGAGGAACATCCTTAACAACAGGTTACAATGATACTATGGATGTATGAAGGCCATGGAACAGCCTCCACAACAGGTTACAATGATGATATAGATGCATGGAACGTTAGGGAACAACTTCTACAACAGGTTACAATGATATTATAGATGTATGGAAGGTCTAGGAACAGCCTCCACAACAGGCTACGGTGATACTATACACTACAAAAAATGGCTTGGTTTCCGGAAACCTGGAAACCATCCGTATACTGGGTAATTTGGGAATCCAGTTGGTTTCAGAGTAACTGAGTTTCCAACTACTAGTAGATTCCATTTTTGATTCTGTGATTTTTGCATTTCTTTAAATGGAAACCAACAAGAAACTAAGGTTAGAGGCTTCTTGTTGGTTTCCATTCCTAGAATTTGCATTTGAAGTTTCATTAAATGGAAACCAACATAAAACCAGAATATGTAGTTTCATGTTGCTTCCCTGTGCACTGTTTTGAACTGAGTAACTTAAAATATGCAAGTATTTGGCATGAAGTTTACCATCCTGGCATTTCATATGATGGGAAAGTTTTAAAATCTAAATAGATGGATGATATTTTACGATGAGTAACAATTTTCACTGTAGTAATGGAAAATCTTAAACGTCAAAAAGTGAAATATGAGAGAAAAATCGGTTTAATTATGTTTGCTTTAGAATGTAAAAGAGTATAAGCATTTAGGAAGTTTAGAATAATGTAATTCAAACAACTGTCAATCCGGTACATACATTACGGATTTCTCAATAACTAGAATATCAGGGAATTGTACTATGAATAGAGGTTGTGAGTAATGTTTACCATTAAAAGCATTTAAAGTTAGTATGCTTAAGCTTTGACAGTGAGTTCAAGTACTTGACAAACAATCAGTGTCATGTCATTTGTATGTCGGGGTCTGTGTGTCGGCTTCCGTGGGGTTGTCTCGTCTTAACGGGCACCTGTTATCAAAATTAAATTGCTGTAGAAGTAATGAGTCGGTACTCCGTGGGCACGCGCGAACTCGTGACATTTAATAAAACAATGGTTTTATGTACTGAAGTGGTCATTTTCGTCTTTTATGTCTTGAAATCACAACCACATTGGGTCAAAGAATGTTTCCATACCTGCCAATCGAAAAGGGATTAGGTATTTGTTATTACCCACAATGTCCCTACACACAATTGCCGCCATTTTGTCACTTGATCATGAGAAGTTGTTTTGAAAGTGGGCCAAAGTGTCTCCCGTTTTTAACAGAACAAGGAACCCAGCACAATGAATTATTCCTTCGCTTGTCCATGTTATCTGAATCAAGAAAATGGCAATGCGAGTTACACTAGGAGCTTTGGAGGCTCGGGTACGTGAAAGACAGGAGCAGTCGTCGATCGCGGAGGGAGAAATGGAACATTCCACGACTATGTCATTTACAGTGTAAATTTCTTGAATTAAGCAATAGCTCATGCTATGTGTAACGATTAATGTACATAAGTAGATAGGACAATAAATATGAAATTAAAATTTTAGGCTTGATGGAACTCGATAGGCAATTGCGTGTCGTAGTTTTGGCAAGAGATATGGCTTCCTTCACTTAGTCAACTCAAGGACTCGATTAAGATTTGGATCAGGTCACATACGACTAAATGGTTCATTATCGTAATGTATGAAATATTATTTTTGCAAGAAACAAAATGAACCACAAATATATCCAGCAATGTCACGACTCAAGATAACTTCCAAACGTATTTAGAAGAATTCGAATATTATTGCAAGAAATCCAATGATTGGAAGTTCTATTTTAAAGTTATTGAAAATTGCTTTTGATATTTGTACCACTGAAAGCAATACATTTGGGCATTTGAAGGAATTCTCTGACCAGATTTGGTGCATGGTTAGAGTGAAGTTTCAAAAAAAAGTTCTGTCTAGTTATTAGAGTTACAAGACAGCCTATGACACAAAAAATGGACAAAAAAAAATTCAGCCAACTTTTATGACGATATCTATCATGATACTATAATGCTGTAAGTGGATAAATTGTCAACACAATATTTTTGGAAACTGTTTTTTTAATTTCTACATTTCCAGCATTCCATTGGGGCAGTGTTGGAAAATCTGAAGATGACTAACTGATCTTGACCTGCAACAGGTATGTGTAATCCAGACCCTTCAGTAAATGATGTACATAAAATTATCCAAATAATGCAAATCCTGTGAATCAGAAAAATACTTAAAAATTACACAAGCGCTTTTTTCGTAACTTCCAACTTGAAATATTGTACACGTATACACATCTCCTTTCAGAAGCAGTTTGGCGGTTTTGGACGAACAAGAGAGTTCGTTCACCTAGAAGACAAAGAAGGGGGAAAGCAGAGGCCTTTGTCCGCAAAGAACAACAAAAGATTCATATGTGTAAGTAAATTCTAATCGTTCTCAATTCTAATCTTACACCGGTTAAAATTTAAGGAAAACCTTATTTGAAAAAAAATCAAGTTAATGTAATTTCTTGAAAATGTACACTGATATTCCAAAGAACTTTTAAAATAAACACTTGTTTGATATGTGCAATGTATAATTAGAAATATGCAACTAAATGAGTTTTAAATAGTACATAGTAAAGCGCCAATGTACATTATGTTTTGGTCTGGACATATTTCACCTTGTACACATCAATTAACAATTTATTAACAACACCCCACTAAATAGTAGCTGCAAATACATTGTCAACAGCAGTATGAGATATTAGTTATGGAGGTCCGCATATGACCAATTCAATTTCTTGTCTGCCAGAATGACCCCACATTATTTTTCAAACCCAGAATTTTTTTTCACATTGTTTTCAAAATAATGGATAATTCGTAGTTCTATACATATAATATCAAAGCATAATGTATGTAACATTCAGAAAATAAGTGATAGCTTTCACATGAGAATTCCTCGGAAATATAAGGCAATGATAGTATGAATTTAGTGTGCATTCCTAAGAGATGTTATTAATTCAATGTCAATGTTTTCTTAAAATCTGTCCTTCTCTCGCTTGTCTCTCTACTACAAATTTCACTAAGTTTTTCTGCGATTGAAACTTTTGTCACTTTTCAGGTCAAATGATCAGTTTTGATTTATTGAACTTCGTGCTTATTGGACAGTGGTTACAGTTTATTTTTCCTCAAGCTTAAGGAACATTGGACAGTTTTACTTTCAGAACAGAACAGAATTTTATTTCAGTAACAGGCCTCCGGCCCAAAATACATGTACATAAATTGATGATAAGTAGAGCACATATATATTTCATTTAGATTTGTGTTTCTTGTCAACAAAGTATAAAAATAGACATACATCCTTGATAATATTAACATTTTTACTCTGTAATATTGATATAAAATTAATAATTGATGGACATTTACTAAAATATTTTGATATGTACTTATTTCTGATATGAGAATATGCGTCACAGGTATAAAACACATGCCATTCATCTTCAACAACGAAGATACCATTTAATTTACAAAACAGGCAATGCCTTTCATTATATGCAACATCAGTGTTTCCTTTCTCCAGCTAGCGATATTGTTGACGAATGCTTGTTTGTACTGATTGTTTATTGTTTTCTAACCTTCAGAAGCGGGAAGCAGGAAGAAGGTCCTGACAGCGATTGACTTGTCGGAGAAGAATACGCAGAAAGTTCTTCCTCTCTTGGAGAAAGAGTCAACATTTCTAAAATTGGGAAACCAAATAATATGGATTCATCTACATTGATGAGTTTAGGAAAACATTCCATACTCAATGCTATTTATTCCCTTATTGCTTTTAATTATTTATGCATTTTGAAAATTCAGTTTTTATTAATGTGAACATTCCAAATATCATTTTTTATCAACAAATTGTTGCATGTAAATAAACCTATCATTACTTTGTGTTTTATTCTGTTATTTGTCATCCTGACGGTTTTACCATAGTGCAATTGTATAAAAGACCTGATCTGGTATGTGTGTTGCGTGAAACACAACCTCTTTCCTGGAGGAGTGGGTAAGGGGCCGGCACAACAGATTCAGTTTCATGGAAACCAGGTTATAAGCTGGGAGCTAGGTTGGAAACAACAATAAACTAAGCACCAGCAGGAGCCTCCATGGACGAGTGGGCAAAGTCCCGACATGGATACCATCCAGATACTGGTGCAAAATGTAGTTTCAGATTTAATGGAAACTAGGTTGAAACCTACAACAAACTAAAACATGGAAACCAGGTTGAAACCTACCATAAACGAAAACACGGAAACCAGCTGGATCCGACATGGAGGAGTGGATAATGAATCGGACTGGAAACCAACCCGAAATGGTGCAAAATTCAGTTTCAGTTTTCATGGAAACCACAATGAAACTATAGGAAGCTACCTGGAAACCCACTGGAAATGGTTGGTTTCCATGTCGTTTCTTCTCAGTTTCAGTGTTCCGGAAACCAACTTATTTTTGTAGTGATAGATGTATGGAAGGTCGAGGAACACCCTCCACAACAGGTTACAATGATACTATAGATGTATGGAAGGTCGAGGAACAGCCTCGACAACAGGTTACACTGATACTATAGATGTATGGAAGGTCGAGGAACACCCTCCACAACAGGTTACAATGATACTATAGATGTATGGAAGGTCGAGGAACACCCTCCACAACAGGTTACACTGATACTATAGATGTATGGAAGGTCGAGGAACACCCTCCACAACAGGTTACAATGATACTATACTATAGATGTATGGAAGGTCGAGGAACACCCCTCCACAATAGGTTACAATGATACTATAGATGTATGGAAGGTCGAGGAACACCCTCCACAACAGGTTACACTGATACTATAGATGTATGGAAGGTCGAGGAACACCCTCCACAACAGGTTACAATGATACTATAGATGTATGGAAGGTCGAGGAACACCCTCCACAACAGGTTACAATGATACTATAGATGTATGGAAGGTCGAGGAACACCCTCCACAACAGGTTACAATGATACTATAGATGTATGGAAGGTCGAGGAACACCCTCCACAACAGGTTACAATGAACTATAGATGTATGGAAGGTCGAGGTTACAATGATACTATAGATGTATGGAAGGTCGAGGAACAGCCTCCACAACAGGTTACAATGATACTATAGATGTATGGAAGGTCGAGGAACACCCTCCACAACAGGTTACAATGATACTATAGATGTATGGAAGGTCGAGGAACACCCTCCACAACAGGTTACAATGATACTATAGATGTATGGAAGGTCGAGGAACACCCTCCACAACAGGTTACACTGATACTATAGATGTATGAAGGCCGTGGAACAGCCTCAACAACAGGTTTCAATGATACTATAGATGTATGAAAGGTCGAGGAACCTCCATCTTATAGTTACAGGTTCCTGGTTACGTGTTACCAGACTATCGTTATTGGCGGAATTTGGATTCCTACCTGTCATCATAGTTTCCTGCATCCATTAACTCGGATTCACTTGGATTCACTGAAACAAAAGATTTCATTTGATAAATAGGGTTTGTTCTTTCTCGCTTTTGTATCTGCTTAAAAAACATCCAGAAACATACAGGCAGTTCAATTCCAACTATACTGTGACACTAACACAGTAGCTTAAACCATAACATAGCATTAAAGTAATAGCTAAAACCATACTCCAACACTATAGTAATATCAAAAGCTAACACCATACTGTGATGCTAGTGTAACAGCTATCACCATACTGTGATGCTAGTGTAACAGCTAACATCTTACTGTGATGCTAGTGTAATAGCTAACACCTTACTGTGATGCTAGTGTAACAGCTAACACCTTACTGTGATGCTAGTGTAACAGCTAACATCTTACTGTGATGCTAGTGTAACAGCTAACATCTTAATGTGATGCTAGTCTAACAGCTAACATCTTACTGTGATGCTAGTGTAACAGCTTACACCTTACTGTGATGCTAGTGTAACAGCTAACATCTTACTGTGATGCTAGTGTAACAGCTAACATCTTAATGTGATGCTAGTCTAACAGCTAACATCCTACTGTGATGCTAGTGTAACAGCTAACGCCTTACTGTGATGCTAGTCTAACAGCTAACGCCTTCATGTGATGCTAGTGTAACAGCTAAAATCTTACTGTGATGCTAGTGTAACAGCTAACTTCTTACTGTGATGCTAGTGTAACAGCTAACGCCTTGCTGTGATGCTAGTGTAACAGCTAACGCCTTACTGTGATGCTAGTGTAACAGCTAACGCCTTACTGTGATGCTAGTGTAACAGCTAACATCTTCCTGTGATGTTAGTGTAACAGCTAACACCTTACTGTGATGCTAGTGTAACAGCTAACATCTTATTGTGATGCTAGTCTAACAGCTAACATCTTACTGTGGTGCTAGTGCAACAGCTAACATCTTACTGTGATGCTAGTCTAACAGCTAACACCTTACTGTGATGCTAGTGTAACAGCTAACATCTTACTGTGATGCTAGTGTAACAGCTAACACCTTGCTGCGATGCTAGTGTAACAGCTAACATCTTACTGTGATGCTAGTGTAAAAGCTAACATCTTACTGTGATGCTAGTGTAACAGCTAACGCCTTACTGTGATGCTAGTGTAACAGCTAACACCTTACTGTGGTGCTAGTGTAACAGCTAACGCCTTACTGTGATGCTAGTGTAAAAGCTATCACCTTGCTGTGATGCTAGTGTAACAGCTAACATCTTACTGTGATGCTAGTGTAACAGCTAACACCTTGCTGCGATGCTAGTGTAACAGCTAACATCTTACTGTGATGCTAGTGTAACAGCTAACATCTTACTGTGATGCTAGTGTAACAGCTAACATCTTACTGTGATGCTAGTGTAACAGCTAACGCCTTACTGTGATTCTGGTGGAACAGGTAACATCTTACTGTGATGCTAGTGTAACAGCTAGCATTTTACTGTGATGCTACTGTAACAGCTAACGCTTTGCTCTGATGCTAGTTTAACAGCTAACGCCTTCATGTGATGCTTGTGTAACAGCTAACGCCTCACTGTCATGCTAGTGTAACATCTAACACCTTACTGTCATGCTAGTGTAACAGCTATAGCTAACGCCTTACTGTGATGCTAGTGTAACAGCTAACGCCTTACTGTCATGCTAGTGTAACATCTAACACCTTACTGTCATGCTAGTGTAACAGCTATAGCTAACGCCTTACTGTGATGCTAGTGTAACAGCTAACATCTTACTGTGATTCTAGTGTAACAGCTAACGCCTTACTGTGATGCTAGTGTAACAGCTAACTTCTTACTGTGATGCTAGTGTAACAGCTAACATCTTCCTGTGATGCTAGTGTATCAGCTAACTTCTTACTGTGATGCTAGTGTATCAGCTAACTTCTTACTGTGATGCTAGTGTATCAGCTAACTTCTTACTGTGATGCTAGTGTAACAGCTAACTTCTTACTGTGATGCTAGTGTATCAGCTAACATCTTACTGTGATGCTAGTGTATCAGCTAACTTCTTACTGTGATGCTAGTGTATCAGCTAACTTCTTACTGTGATGCTAGTGTAACAGCTAACTTCTTACTGTGATGCTAGTGTATCAGCTAACTTCTTACTGTGATGCTAGTGTATCAGCTAACTTCTTACTGTGATGCTAGTGTAACAGCTTACACCTTACTGTGATGCTAATGTAACAGCTATCACCTTTCTGTGAATCTAGTGTAACAGCTAACGCCTTACTGTGATGCTAGTGTAACAGCTAACGCCTTACTGTGATGCTAGTGTAACAGCTAACGCCTTACTGTGATGCTAGTGTAACAGCTACCACCTTTCTGTGGACCACCTCCGTGGTGTAGTTGCTAGAGCGTCCGCCCGGAGAGCGAAAGGTCGCGGGTTCGATCCCCGACCGCGTCATACCAAAAGACGTTAAAATATGGTACTTGTTGGTCCCTGCCTGGCGCTCGGCATTAATGGGTACAACAAGGTCTCGTCGGCTCGGAGTCAGTATAATGTGTCTGAGTGGGGTATTCATGCTTCACCGCGGCATGGTATCTCAGTGGGCTAGCACTATAAAACCAGCTTAAGTCTGGGCTAGTACAAGCAGCCGCACATACACATACACACGCATGCACTTCGTCATATGAGCGAAATATTCTCAAGTGCGACGTAAAACCAATTTCACCTCACCTCACCTTACTGTAACTGCCAGCTGTATATAGTTTTAACTTGAGCTGAGGAAGCGCTTTGAGCATATCCCTTTGACGTGGAAAGGCGCTATATAAATGGCCTATTATTATTATTATTATTATTATTATTATAGAATGAGATGGTAATATCACTTAACCATCCAGCACCTCAAAGAGAGTTTAGGTCGCCTTTGAACGTGATATTCTTCTCCGGAAGCCATACAAATGGAATGTTATCATTATGATATTAAAAGCTATGAAATCGCTTGGCAGAGTTGAGAACCCTTGGAGTGCCAGAAACCAACCCTCCCTCCCTCCTTCCCTCACTCACTCACTCACTCACTCTCTCCTCTCACTCTACTTCACTCCAAAGCGCTCCGTTCTTTTCACGGTTTCGGGAGCTTGGTAATAGGGCTGGATATTGCCCTGATGCTCATATTGCGGTATATTGCAGTAATTTAATAGATATAGCAATACACATTCATTAATTTGTGGTATATTGACTGGATGGTTTCTGTCCAAGTGCGTACATCATAAATTCATAATACCTCTCTGTGTGCGACATCATCTTCTAAGTTGCTGTTACAACGTACCAACCTTCAGGCTCCCTGTCCCCATTGTGTATGGTTGTATGTCAGTGGTTTACAGATACATCAAATGATATAGAGTCTCAATGTAGAATGTTTACTTGAAGTACTGCATTGCAACAAAAGTTTGCGAACATTATGATAAGGGTAATACTATAATATGATGATAAGGGTAATACTATAACATGATGATAAGGGTAATACTATAACATAATGATAAGGGTAATACTATAACATGATGATAAGGGTAATACCATAACATGATGATAAGGGTAATACTATAACATGATGATAAGGGTAATACTATAACATGATGATAAGGGTAATACTATAACATGATGATAAGGGTAATACTATAACATGATGATAAGGGTAATACTATAACATAATGATAAGGGTAATACTATAACATGATGATAAGGGTAATACCATAACATGATGATAAGGGTAATACTATAACATGATGATAAGGGTAATACTATAACATGATGATAAGGGTAATACTATAACATGATGATAAGGGTAATACTATAACATGATGATAAGGGTAATACTATAACATGATGATAAGGGTAATACTATAACATGATGATAAGGGTTATACTATAACATGATGATAAGGGTTATACTATAACATGATGATAAGGGTAATACTATAACATGATGATAAGGGTAATACTATAACATGATGATAAGGGTAATACTATAACATGATGATAAGGGTAATACTATAACATGATGATAAGGGTAATACTATAACATGATGATAAGGGTAATACTATAACATGATGATAACAAGAACTATTGCAAAATGAAAAAAAAATATGATTCAGGTGAACTACTTGAAGCTTAAAACTTCATGTGACCTCCAATAACTTAGATCCTTGACAAGAATGTCATTATACAGTAGTACAAAATATATAAGATTTTGGCCTTTTCGATAAATTGATAAAATATGTCCCATTATAAAACAAACAAAATGGTCACTCAGAACCAGAAGCTGTACTAATAAATCCAAATAAAAGATTGTTCAAATCTTTGAAGGGCATTTAGAAGTGGAATGCATAAGAAAAGCAAGATTTATGGATGTCAACTTCTTTATTGTGAAGAGCCCGACGTTTCGGACTGTATGCTTGCTCCTTCCTGATCTGATGAAGGAGTGAGTGAACATACATTCCGATACGTCGTGGTATTCACAACAAGAAGTTGGCATCCTTTAATCTCGCTTTTCTTCAAAGATTGGTCCATTTGAGGCCACTTAATTCATCCAAAACGTCACATATAAAACCATTCAAACCTACGAAACTTAAAGCATTTGGTAGAATATTGGGAACCTTTAGAGCCACTTATAAAGACATTTCCACTTGTAAAATGTTACAAGAAACCAACAGAAATTAAAGTATATTTGGCACTTTTAGGGCACGTTTTGATGGTATGGAAATCAAGGGCAGATAATTCAAAGGGAGCTAACTCTAAATGACCCAATATATTGCACAATCTGAACTATATGGCGATAACTGTATCGCGAGATACTGTACCTGTATATACCGGTTTACGGGTAATGTTGCACAGATCTGCTTGGTAAATTAGCAAGGTATTTCATTACAATAATGTGTTGTGATGTCTGTTTTTCATTTCTATTTGAATCCTATATAATTAATCCTGCACATGCCATGATTCACAATATATCGATAATTTTCGCAGACGATACTATACCCAGCGATACACATGTACTTGTTTCGTTTCAAACATACACCTACTCAGTCATAATAATTTTCAGCAAAATGGCCAGTTTGAATACATCCAGCCCATTAAACAACGACTCTTAACCCACAGACTTCACGGCCACATGTACGTTCATTTATTATTGTTCTGAGTTCGATCCCTGAGTATACTAGCCCTTTAAAAATATCGAAAAATAATCATGCTTGTGATAGTTTTTAAATTCCGCCGTAACTAATAACCGCTTCACGCGACGATGCGACAACGCGGCATTTTGATGAGGTGTCGCGTTGTCGCATCGTTGGGTGTCGCGCTTTGTTAAAATATTGAGTACAGTATGTATTATAACGTATTGACTAAAACACGACACGCGACAATGCGACAACCTGACATTTTGATGAAATGTCGCGTGTTGCGCTTTGTTAGAATATTGACTGTAGTATGTGTTATAACCACAGGGGTTCGATCACTGTTTGGCCTCACTTCGATAAACATCGACAGTTTCCGTGGATTTTTTAATGACTTGGAAACAGAAAACGGCTCAGCCTGGTTCCCATGGTCTGCTGCGCTAACGCTTCGACACTGAAAACATTTATTATCTGATTCTTTTCTAATGAATTATGAGGATAATTGATATAGTTCTAACCATTGTTTTTTAACTGTGGGTGTGCTTGTAAAATTGTCGGCTCTCAGTAACATAATGCAGAATAATATATTCCTTATCTTGAGTTACTTTTGTGCATATAATTTGTAATAAAATTAAACAGATCCATCCATGTACACACTTTTTTCGAAGAAGGTTGTCTGGATCGGTTTGCAAAACAACATGAACAGGTTTTACCAATATTATTCAGAAATGTTTATGATTAATATAAACATGGGGAATTAAATGATCTGTACATAAAAATGCACACAATTATACTGCTGAATTCAATGAATTTGACACAGTATTTTACTACAATGAACATATAAAAATATAGTACAGTATGATCAGTATGCTAATACACTACCATAAAAATACATACATTGCCTTAAAAGTACATATATTTGAAGATGAACTTTTAAGACAGATGTACATTTCGCTATTAGCGATTTTTACCGATGAAACTTGTCCTGAGTACTGTACATGTAGTTTTCATGGCTTGAAGCCAGTATCAGAGTATACATGTGTTGTACATGTATATGGATCATTTTGAGCATGATAACCCTGGTGATATTAGAATAGATTTGATACATGTTAATAATCATATAATTTGATATCAGCAATTATTCAGCAGTTAACAAGTTTGATTTAATGCTGTAATGGAGTCTTTTTGCATTACTTTATTATACTGTAGGGCTGTGAGGGCTGTGCATACAAACATAGTTCAACACATAATCACTGATTTTGCTTAGAATATTTGGAGAATGACAGTGCTCTGAATTTGTTGACCAGTTCACTATTGATATTTTTAAAAAATAAAATTGTATGGTGTGTATCTAGAAGTTGAGTGTTTTTATAGATATCTGGGTATCGTGTTAACACCTAGACCTATTTGGACTAAAGCACTAACTACGCTTGGTGTACAGAGTGAAAGGGCTATTATGACATTGTACGGATATTAAAACAAAGTTGGAAATATACCATGTCCAGATTTATTTAAGATATTTGATGCTATGATTGTTCCTATAGTGTGTTGTGGTACATAGAGGATCTCACCCGAGTGTCTTCTGATATCAATTATATCAACACGAGTTGATAAAGTTATAAATATCCGAGGCTTGCCGAGGATATTTTCACTTTATCAACGAGTGTTGATATATTTGATATCAGAAGACACGAGGGTGAGATTCTATTTATCATCCAAAATCACTCTTCATTAATTTTCAATGAAAAATGTACATCTCTGAACATGGTACTGCCATTAGACTTGCAGTGCAGCGATGTCATAGCATTGTGATGTAATCAAGTACATGACGTCATAGCATTGTAAGGGCATTGTACAAAATCTACTGTCAAAACGATATCTCCTAGGAGATATCGTTTGATCTCACACAAGCGATATCTCCTGTGGAACACAGTTTTGGATGATAAAGAAGTATATGGCACCTCATTATTATTGAACTATTGAAGATGTTCCTATAGTGTGTTGTGGTGCAGAAGTATATGGCACCTCATTATTATTGAACTATTGAAGATGTTCCTATAGTGTGTTGTGGTACAGAAGTATATGGCACCTCACTATTATTGAACTATTGAAGATGTTCCTATAGTGTGTTGTGGTGCAGAAGTATATGGCACCTCATTATTATTGAACTATTGAAGATGTTCCTATAGTGTGTTGTGGTGCAGAAGTATATGGCACCTCATTATTATTGAACTATTGAAGATGTTCCTATAGTGTGTTGTGGTACAGAAGTATATGGCACCTCATTATTATTGAACTATTGAAGATGTTCCTATAGTGTGTTGTGGTGCAGAAGTATATGACACCTCATTATTATTGAACTATTGAAGATGTTCCTATAGTGTGTTGTGGTACAGAAGTATATGGCACCTCATTATTATTGAACTATTGAAGATGTTCCTATAGTGTGTTGTGGTACAGAAGTATATGGCATAGTGTGTTGTGGTGCAGAAGTATATGACACCTATTATTGAACTATTGAAGATGTTCCTATAGTGTGTTGTGGTACAGAAGTATATGGCACCTCATTATTATTGAACTATTGAAGATGTTCCTATAGTGTGTTGTGGTACAGAAGTATATGGCACCTCATTATTATTGAACTATTGAAGATGTTCCTATAGTGTGTTGTGGTACAGAAGTATATATGACACCTCATTATTATTGAACTATTGAAGATGTTCCTATAGTGTGTTGTGGTGCAGAAGTATATGGCACCTCATTATTATTGAACTATTGAAGATGTTCCTATAGTGTGTTGTGGTGCAGAAGTATATGGCACCTCATTATTATTGAACTATTGAAGATGTTCCTATAGTGTGTTGTGGTACAGAAGTATATGGCACCTCATTATTATTGAACTATTGAAGATGTTCCTATAGTGTGTTGTGGTACAGAAGTATATGGCACCTCATTATTATTATTGAACTATTGAAGATGTTCCTATAGTGTTCCTATAGTTGTGGTACAGAAGTATATGGCACCTCATTATTATTGAACTATTGAAGATGTTCCTATAGTGTGTTATGGTGCAGAAGTATATGGCACCTCATTATTATTGAACTATTGAAGATGTTCCTATAGTGTGTTGTGGTGCAGAAGTATATGGCACCTCATTATTATTGAACTATTGAAGATGTTCCTATAGTGTGTTGTGGTGCAGAAGTATATGGCACCTCATTATTATTGAACTATTGAAGATGTTCCTATAGTGTGTTATGGTGCAGAAGTATATGGCACCTCATTATTATTGAACTATTGAAGATGTTCCTATAGTGTGTTGTGGTGCAGAAGTATATGGCACCTCATTATTATTGAACTATTGAAGATGTTCCTATAGTGTGTTGTGGTGCAGAAGTATATGGCACCTCATTATTATTGAACTATTGAAGATGTTCCTATAGTGTGTTGTGGTACAGAAGTATATGGCACCTCATTATTATTGAACTATTGAAGATGTTCCTATAGTGTGTTGTGTTGTGGTGCAGGTGCAGAGAGTATATGACACCTCATTATTATTGAACTATTGAAGATGTTCCTATAGTGTGTTGTGGTGCAGAAGTATATGACACCTCATTATTATTGAACTATTGAAGATGTTCCTATAGTGTGTTGTGGTGCAGAAGTATATGGCACCTCATTATTATTGAACTATTGAAGATGTTCCTATAGTGTGTTGTGGTGCAGAAGTATATGGCACCTCATTATTATTGAACTATTGAAGATGTTCCTATAGTGTGTTGTGGTGCAGAAGTATATGACACCTCATTATTATTGAACTATTGAAGATGTTCCTATAGTGTGTTGTGGTACAGAAGTATATGGCACCTCATTATTATTGAACTATTGAAGATGTTCCTATAGTGTGTTGTGGTGCAGAAGTATATGGCACCTCATTATTATTGAACTATTGAAGATGTTCCTATAGTGTGTTGTGGTACAGAAGTATATGGCACCTCATTATTATTGAACTATTGAAGATGTTCAGTATAAAACGTGTAAATGGTTTCTCAAAACAATGGTATGGTTTGGGGAGAATGTGGCACAGCCCCTCTCCAACTTGTCAACACCACAAGGGCTATTAAGTATCGGCGCAGGCTACTGTATTTGGGTGCACACAGACTGCCAATGCTACCTAAAGGATGCCTCTGGCTGTACCACGTGGGCTACTCATATTAAAAATATTCTGTTTAGACTTGGATTTGAATATGTGGTTAACACAAGAGGTGGGAAATGTGAAGATATTTATTCTACTTTTTAAACCATGATTATTTAACAACCTTCAACTATCATGGTGTTGTTCTATCAACAGTTTATCTGACTCCTTCTATTTATATTCCATAAAATGTGTCCGTTTTCCTATTGCATAAATAAACTGTAGCTGTATCTGGAGTTGGAGTGGGATGGGTAATGGGGTACATTAAGTTTTAGTTTTATCACAGTCATGTGATTTTACGTATCCAGTAGATAACGGGCATCACGCAGATGTTGTAATGCCATGATCACTGAAGATCATTATGTCTATTGCATCACCATGATCAACCCCATGCAAAATGGAAGAATAGATATGGATGTTATTTTGAAATGATATATGCAAAAGGAGTAAAAATAATATATATATTCTTCTTTATTATTATTCCCTTTTTGAAAGCACATACATCGGGATGTACATTGTCAAAAGTACATGGATGAATTAATTAGTTATGTCTTACACATGTGTTAGATCTATTTATTATTAATTACATAATGTGGTAAACAACAATTTTCTAGTTACTATTACTGGGTGTTCAGTTTATTTCCAGCCTACTACAGGAGAAAATTGACCAAATCATCGAATTACACGTCATCAAATATGCTAAAATAAAGATGTTAACTATATTCAATCAATGTGGTTGTTCAGATCTATGATTTATGTGTACGATTTCGACACAATAGCGAGCTGACATGTCGGTGTTGGAAATAGGGTCTTTGTTACTGTCTACATTATGTCTATGTAACGATTTTAGTGTCTCAAAACTGCATAAATAACGTCTTCGTACACTGAAAGATTTACGGAAACTGTCGATGTTTACCAAAGAGAGGCCAGACGTTTGTTGAAAGCAGAGGGTAGTGCTAATGCGAGGGTCAGTGTCCAAATATCAAAAGCAGGTAGACAAACTGAATACGATGAGCAGAAAGGTAAGAAGAACCTACAAGCTCAACACAATGTTTTGTGAAAAACGGAATTTTGATTGAACCGCACTGTAGCATCGCGAGTGTCACCCCTTGTGTATTTTATGTAACGAGTGTAGAGGTAGAATTTTCTTACACATTCATTTCTTCACCGATCTCGTTCAAATTTGAAATATAGGTTGATCATAACTTAAAAAAACAACAACATATTGTAAAAGTCTAGATTTATATTTTTTAATATTATTGTCCAAACAGAGATTCGAACTCTTGTGGTTATAATGCATACTATAGTATCAACATGTCGCGTTGTCGCATTGTCGCGTGTCGTGTTTTAGTCAATACGTTATAATACATACTGTACTCAATATTTTAACAAAGCGCGACACCCAACGATGCGACAACGCGACACCTCATCAAAATGCCGCGTTGTCGCATCGTCGCGTGAAGCGGTTATTAGTTACGGCGGAATTTAAAAACTATCACAAGCATGATTATTTTTCGATATTTTTAAAGGGCTAGTATACTCAGGGATCGAACTCAGAACAATAATAAATGAACGTACATGTGGCCGTGAAGTCTGTGGGTTAAGAGTCGTTGTTTAATGGGCTGGATGTATTCAAACTGGCCATTTTGCTGAAATTATTATGACTGAGTAGGTGTATGTTTGAAACGAAACAAGTACATGTGTATCGCTGGGTATAGTATCGTCTGCGAAAATTATCGATATATTGTGAATCATGGCATGTGCAGGATTAATTATATAGGATTCAAATAGAAATGAAAAACAGACATCACAACACATTATTGTAATGAAATACCTTGCTAATTTACCAAGCTCTCTAAACCTTGAGTTGAGCGGAACGGAGTGGAGTGGAGTGGAGCTGAGCGCAGTGGACTGGAGTTGAGTGGAAAGGAGTGAGTAGAGTGAGAGGAGGGAGTGAGTGAGTGAGTGAGTGAGTGAGTGAGGGTACGCAACTCTGCCAAGCGATTTCATCGTTTTTAATATCATAATGATAACAGTCCATTTGTATGGCCTTTTCCCAGAAGAATATCACGTTCAAAGACGACGTAAACTGCCTTTGAGGTGCTGGATGGTTAAGTGATATTACCATCTCATTCTACCTGGTATCCAACCACTGCTGGCTGAACAGAGGCAGATGTCAGACACATTCACCAGCGCCGGACAGGACTGTACCAAGAAAAACAGGAGCCACACTGTGGAACATAGTGACCCACTCCAGGACTTCACCTGATGTTTATGCCGATGGGGCCTAAATTTTAACAATATTCCAGTATTTTCACAACCTGTCAGCTTGATATCGGTGAAATGTCAATATTTCATAGTCAAATTTTAGGCTTTTTTTACGCATCTTAGATAGAGGGACAATGCGACAACGCGACATATTTTGACCTTGAAAATTGTCGCATTGTCGCATTGTCGACCTTTGGAGGAGTAGAAATATATTGTTCAAAACGGGCATGCGACATCGCGACAAATGGGCGAAATGTCGCGTTGTCGCATTGTCGCGCATTGGTTAATTTTGCTTTAGTTTGCTTGATTTTGAGAGGGCGACAACGCGACAATGTCCCTTCTCGGATTACATAACCCAGAGGAAACAGTAAGTATTTGCAACCAGATATTTACAATTCGTAAGGAGGGAAATATTACCTTAAATACCTAATATCAAGTAGTAGATGCCCAGCAATAGTCACGAATCTGTTTAAAAATTTCAAAATAGCGAACACATTCAGCAAGTCGAGTTGCTCCTACTGAACAGCGGAGGTAGTGTCACAAATATCGAGATACGTTGACATAGTGTGATACATACCGAGCCATCAACACAGCACATACGTTGACACAGTGTGATACACACCGAGCGATCAACACAGCACATACGTTGACACAGTGTGATACACACCGAGCGATCAACACAGCACATACGTTGACACAGTGTGATACACACCGAGCGATTAACACAGCAGATACGTTGACACAGTGTGATACACACCGAGCGATCAACACAGCACATACGTTGACACAGTGTGATACACACCGAGCGATCAACACAGCACATACGTTGACACAGTGTGATACACACCGAGCGATCAACACAGCACATACGTTGACACAGTGTAACACACACCGAGCGATTAACATAACAGATATGTTGACACAGTGTAACACACACCGAGCGATCAACATAACAGATACGTTGACACAGTGTAACACATACCGAGCGATCAACACAGCAGATACGTTGACACAGTGTAACACACACTGAGCGATCAACACAGCAGATACGTTGACACAGTGTGATACACACCGAGCGATCAACATAACAGATACGTTGACACAGTGTAACACACACCGAGCGATCAACATAACAGATACGTTGACACAGTGTAACACATACCGAGCGATCAACACAACAGATACGTTGACACAGTGTAATACACACTGAGCGATCAACACAGCACATACGTTGACACAGTGTGATACACACCGAGCGATCAACACAGCAGATACGTTGACACAGTGTGATACACACCGAGCGATTAACACAGCAGCATACGTTGATACAAGTTGACGCAGTGTGATACACCGAGTGATCAACACAGCACATACGTTGACACAGTGTGATACACACCGAGCGATCAACACAGCACATACGTTGACACAGTGTGATACACACCGAGCGATTAACACAGCAGATACGTTGACACAGTGTGATACACACCGAGCGATCAACACAGCACATACGTTGACACAGTGTGATACACACCGAGCGATCAACACAGCACATACGTTGACACAGTGTGATACACACCGAGCGATCAACACAGCACATACGTTGACACAGTGTGATACACACCGAGCGATCAACACAGCACATACGTTGACACAGTGTAACACACACCGAGCGATTAACATAACAGATATGTTGACACAGTGTAACACACACCGAGCGATCAACATAACAGATACGTTGACACAGTGTAACACACACCGAGCGATCAACACAACAGATACGTTGACACAGTGTGACACACACCGAGCGATCAACGCAGCAGATACGTTGACATAGTGTAACACACACCGAGCGATCAACACAGCACATACGTTGACACAGTGTAACACACACCGAGCGATTAACACAGCAGATATGTTGACACAGTGTGATACACACCGAGCGATCAACACAGCAGATACGTTGACACAGTGTAACACACACTGAGCGATCAACACAGCACATACGTTGTCACAGTGTGATACACACCGAGCGATTAACATAACAGATACGTTGACACAGTGTAACACACACCGAGCGATTAACATAACAGATACGTTGACACAGTGTAACACATACCGAGCGATTAACATAACAGATACGTTGACACAGTGTAACACATACCGAGCGATCAACATAACAGATACGTTGACACAGTGTAACACATACCGAGCGATCAACACAACAGATACGTTGACACAGTGTAACACATACCGAGCGATCAACATAACAGATACGTTGACACAGTGTGTAACACATACCGAGCGATCAACACAACAGATACGTTGACACAGTGTAACATACACACCGAGCCGATTAACGAGCGATCAACACAGCAGATACGTTGACACAGTGTAACACACACCGAGCGCGATCACACATAACAGATACGTTGACACAGTTGACACGGTGTGATACACCGAGCGATCAACACAGCACATTGACACACCGAGACAACAGTGTTGACACAGTACACACCGAGCGATCAACACAGCAGCAGTGTGATTAGATACGTTGATACGTACGTTGACACAGTGTGATACACACCGAGCGATCAACACAGCACATACGTTGACACAGTGTGATACACACCGAGCGATCAACACAGCAGATACGTTGACACAGTGTGATACACACCGAGCGATCAACACAGCAGATACGTTGACACAGTGTGATACACACCGAGCGATCAACACAGCAGATACGTTGACACAGTGATACACACATGAGCGATCAACACAACAGATACGAGCGATCAACACACGCTGAGGCGATCAACACAACAGATACGTTGACACAGTGTAACACATACGTACGTTGACACAGTGTAAGAGGCGATCAACACAGCAGATACGTTGACACAGTGTAACACAATCAACACAGCAGATACGTTGACACAGTGTAACACACCTGAGCGATCAACACAGCAGATACGTTGACACAGTGTAACACAAACTGAGCGATCAACACAGCAGATACGTTGACACAGTGTAACACAACTGAGCGATCAACACAGCAGATACGTTGACACAGTGTAACACACACCGAGCGATCAACACAACAGATACGTTGACACAGTGTAACACACACCGAGCGATCAACACAACAGATGCGTTGACACAGTGTGTACACACACCGAGCGATCAACACAGCAGATACGTTGACAGTGTGATACACACACCGAGCGATCAACACAACACATACGTTGACACAGTGTGTGACACACACACACCGAGCGATCAACACAGCAGATACGTTGACACAGTGTGACACACACCGAGCGATCAACATAACAGATATCAACATAACAGTTGACACAGTGTAACACACACCGAGCGATCAACATAACAGATACGTTGACACAGTGTAACACATACCGAGCGATCAACACAACAGATACGTTGACACAGTGTAACACACACTGAGCGATCAACACAGCAGATACGTTGACACAGTGTAACACATACTGAGCGATCAACACAACAGATACGTTGACACAGTGTAACACACACTGAGCGATCAACACAACAGATACGTTGACACAGTGTGATACACACCGAGCGATCAAACACAACAGATACGTTGACACAGTGTAACACATACCGAGCGATCAACACAACAGATACGTTGACACAGTGTGACACACACCGAGCGATCAACGCAGCAGATACGTTGACATAGTGTAACACACACCGAGCGATCAACACAGCACATACGTTGACACAGTGTAACACACACCGAGCGATTAACATAACAGATATGTTGACACAGTGTAACACATACCGAGCGATCAACACAGCAGATACGTTGACACAGTGTAACACAAACTGAGCGATCAACACAGCAGATACGTTGACACAGTGTGATACACACCGAGCGATCAACATAACAGATACGTTGACACAGTGTAACACACACCGAGCGATCAACACAGCAGATACGTTGACACAGTGTAACACACACCGAGCGATCAACACAACAGATACGTTGACACAGTGTGATACACACCGAGCGATCAACACAACAGATACGTTGACACAGTGTAACACATACCGAGCGATCAACACAACAGATACGTTGACACAGTGTAACACATACCGAGCGATCAACACAGCAGATACCTTGACACAGTGTGATACACACAAAGCGATCAACACAACAGATACGTTGACATAGTGTGATACACACCGAGCGATCAACAGCAGATACGTACGTTAACATAGTGTAACACACAAAGCGATCAACATAAGTTTATCTTATAGGATGTTAACAATACCCGGGCTGGGTAAAGGCTATGACGATTCCTTGAGGATTTTCAATAAAGAATTCTTCCATAACTAGGAAGGAGTTGCACTACGAGTTATGGATGATGACTATACAACCTTCCTAATCGATATAACTAGGAGGAGCTGCAATACGAGTTATGGATGATGACAGTACAACCCCTTCCTAATCGATATAACACAGCAGGAGTTGCAATACGAGTTATGGATGATGACTATACAACCCTTCCTAATCGATATAACTAGGAGGAGTTGCAATACGTTGACATGGATGTGACTATACACTGGAATCGATATAACTAGGAGGAGAATACGAGTTATGGATGATGAGTGTACAACCCATTCCGAATCGATATAACTAGGAGGAGCTGCAATACGAGTTATGGATGATGACTATACAACCCGATCCTAATCGATATAACAGGAGGGAGTTGCAATACAGTTATGGATGATGACTATACAACAAAGCGAATCGATATAACTAGGAGGAGTTGCAATACGAGTTATGGATGATGACTATACAACCCCTTCCTAATCGATATAACAGGAGGAGTTGCAATACGAGTTATGGATGATGACTATACAACCCCTTTTCTAATCGATATAACCAGGAAGGAGTTGCAATACGAGTTTATGGATGATGACTATACAATACCCTAATCGATATAAAGGCTATGAGTACGAGTTATGGATGATGACTCACAAAGAATTCTAATCGATATAACTAGGAAGGAGTTGCAATACGAGTTATGGATGATGACTATACAACCCCTTTCCTAATCGATATTTGCCAGCAATCTGTTACTCAAGACTGACACATCAGTCCATGTTAAAATAAAGCCAACGTTAAATACTGACGCGGCGGTTTAATCGTCTTCATCTCACAATTATACTTTGATAGATCCTCATTAGAATAAAACTACTTACATGTAGCGGGATCACTCACATTATCACAGTTGGCAGGGCAAGTTGTGCGCATGCGCTGCGACGTCACGGTGTGGAACAGCTGTTCAAAATTGATTCCAACTTGTTCCTAAGCTCAGCAGCTGCAGGTATAGTGCACATCAGTAGGTAGTGACGAGATCGATACCCCAGCTCACTGTAGGTGCTGGGAACAAATACACCTGGGCAGTCATTGAGAACTGCCTGGAACAAAAGGCAAATTTTAAAAGTTTGGTCAAAAGAAAGATCATACCCAAGCATATGTGAAAGCACATGTAAAGCACGTGCTTCGCGTAAGAATTAAAAAAAAGTGGTGGTGTGTATTTCTGTTGACTCTAAGTTGACGGTGGCCCAGTGATGGAGGCGATGTTTGGTTGACTGTGATGGAGGCGATGTTTGGTTCTATTGACTGTAAGGTGACTCGGTGATGATGTGGATGTGTTTCTATTGACTGTAAGGTGACTCGGTGATGATGTGGATGTGTGTTTCTATTGACTGTAAGGTGACTCGGTGATGATGTGGATGTGTGTTTCTATTGACTGTAAGGTGACTCGGTGATGATGTGGATGTGTGTTTCTATTGACTGTAAGGTGACTCGGTGATGATGTGGATGTGTGGTTTTATTGACTGTAAGGTGACTCGGTGATGATGTGGATGTGTGTTTCTATTGACTGCAAGGTGACTCGGTGATGATGTGGATGTGTGTTTCTATTGACTGCAAAGGTGACTCGGTGATGATGTGGATGTGTGTTTTTATTGACTGTAAGGTGACTCGGTGATGATGTGGATGTGTGTTTCTATTGACTGTAAGGTGACTCGGTGAGGGATGTGGATGTGTGTTTCTATTGACTGTAAGGTGACTCGGTGATGATGTGGATGTGTGTTTCTATTGACTGTAAGGTGACTCGGTGATGATGTGGATGTGTGTTTCTATTGACTGATGATGTGGATGGTGACTCGGTGATGATGTGGATGTGTGTTTCTATTGACTGTAAGGTGACTCGGTGATGATGTGGATGTGTGTTTCTTGATTGACTGTAAGGTGACTCGGTGATGATGTGGATGTGTTTCTATTGACTGTAAGGTGACTCGGTGATGATGTGGATGTGTGTTTCTATTGACTGTAAGGTGACTCGGTGATGATGTGGATGTGTGTTTCTATTGACTGTAAGGTGACTCGGTGATGATGTGGATGTGTGTTTCTATTGACTGCAAGGTGACTCGGTGATGATGTGGATGTGTGGTTTGACTATTGACTGCAAGGTGACTCGGTGATGATGTGGATGTGTGTTTCTATTGACTGTAAGGTGACTCGGTGATGATGTGGATGTGTGTTTCTATTGACTGCAAGGTGACTCGGTGATGATGTGGATATGTGTTTCTATTGACTGTAAGGTGACTCGGTGATGATGCGGATGTGTGTTTCTATTGACTGTAAGGTGACTCGGTGAGGATGTGGATGTGTGTTTCTATTGACTGTAAGGTGACTCGGTGATGATGTGGATGTGTGTTTCTATTGACTGTAAGGTGACTCGGTGATGATGTGGATGTGTGTTTCTATTGACTGTAAAATGACTCGGTGATGATGTGCATGTGTTTTGACTATTGACTGTAAAATGACTCGGTGATGATGTGTGATGTGTGTTTCTATTGACTGTAAGGTGACTCGGTGATGATGTGAATGTGTGTTTGACTATTGACTGTAAGGTGACTCGGTGATGATGTGGATATGTGTTTCTATTGACTGTAAGGTGACTCGGTGATGATGTGGATGTGTGTTTCTATTGACTGTAAGGTGACTCGGTGATGATGTGGATGTGGGGTTCTATTGACTGTAAAACGACTGAGTGAATATGTGCATGTTTGTTTCTATTGACTGTAAGGTGACTCGGTGATGATGTGGATGTGTGTTTCTATTGACTGTAAGGTGACTCGGTGATGATGTGGATGTGTGTTTCTATTGACTGTAAGGTGACTCGGTGATGATGTGGATGTGTGTTTCTATTGACTGCAAGGTGACTCGGTGATGATGTGGATGTGTGTTTCTATTGACTGTAAGGTGACTCGGTGATGATGTGGGTGATGTGTGTTTTATATTGACTGTAAGGTGACTCGGTGATGATGTGGATGTGTGTTTCTATTGACTGTAAGGTGACTCGGTGATGATGTGGATGTGTGTTTCTATTGACTGTAAGGTGACTCGGTGATGATGTGGATGTGTGTTTCTATTGACTGTAAGGTGACTCGGTGATGATGTGGATGTGTCGGTGATGATGTGGATGTTTCTATTGACTGTAAGGTGACTCGGTGATGATGTGGATGTGTGTTTCTATTGACTGTAAGGTGACTCGGTGATGATGTGGATGTGTGTTTCTATTGACTGTAAGGTGACTCGGTGATGATGTGGATGTGTGTTTCTATTGACTGTAAGGTGACTCGGTGATGATGTGGATGTGTGTTTCTATTGACTGTAAGGTGACTCGGTGATGATGTGGATGTGTGTTTCTATTGACTGTAAGGTGACTCGGTGATGATGATGTGGATGTGTGTTTCTATTGACTGTAAGGTGACTCGGTGATGATGTGGATGTGTGTTTCTATTGACTGTAAGGTGACTCGGTGATGATGTGGATGTGTGTTTCTATTGACTGTAAGGTGACTCGGTGATGATGTGGATGTGTGTTTCTATTGACTGTAAGGTGACTCGGTGATGATGTGGATGTGACTGTGTGACTTGATGTGGATATTGACTGTAAGGTGACTCGGTGATGATGTGGATGTGTGTTTCTATTGACTGTAAGGTGACTCGGTGATGATGTGGATGTGTGTTTCTATTGACTGTAAGGTGACTCGGTGATGATGTGGATGTGTGTTTCTATTGACTGTAAGGTGACTCGGTGATGATGTGGATGTGTGTTTCTATTGACTGTAAGGTGACTCGGTGATGATGTGGATGTGTGTAAGGTGACTCGGTGATGATGTGACTGACAAAGGTGACTCGGTGATGATGTGGATGTGTGTTTCTATTGACTGCAAGGTGACTCGGTGATGATGTGGATGTGTGGTTCTATTGACTGTAAGGTGACTCGGTGATGATGTGGATGTGTGTTTCTATTGGCTGCAAGGTGACTCGGTGATGATGTGGATGTGTGTTTCTATTGACTGCAAGGTGACTCGGTGATGATGTGGATGTGTGTTTCTATTGACTGTAAGGTGACTCGGTGATGATGCGGATGTGTGTTTCTATTGACTGTAAGGTGACTCGGTGATGATGTGGATGTGTGTTTCTATTGACTGTAAGGTGACTCGGTGATGATGTGGATGTGTGTTTCTATTGACTGTAAGGTGACTCGGTGATGATGTGGATGTGTGGTTCTATTGACTGTAAAATGACTGAGTGAATATGTGCATGTGTGTTTCTATTGACTGTAAAATGACTGAGTGAACATGTGCATGTGTGTTTCTATTGACTGTAAGGTGACTCGGTGAGGGTGTTAATGTGTGTTTCTATTGACTGTAAGGTGACTCGGTGATGATGTGGATATGTGTTTCTATTGACTGCAAGGTGACTCGGTGATGATGTGGATGTGTGTTTCTATTGACTGCAAGGTGACTCGGTGATGATGTGGATGTGTGGTTCTATTGACTGTAAAATGACTGAGTGAATATGTGCATGTGTGTTTCTATTGACTGTAAGGTGACTCGGTGAGGGTGTTAATGTGTGTTTCTATTGACTGTAAGGTGACTCGGTGATGATGTGGATATGTGTTTCTATTGACTGTAAGGTGACTCGGTGATGATGTGGATGTGTGTTTCTATTGACTGTAAGGAGATTACATCAGAGGAGGTTACATCAGGGGAGGTTACATCAGAGGAGGTTACATCAGAGGAGGTTACATCAGAGGAGGTTACACCAGCTGAAGTTACACAAGGGCTATAAGGGCAGAGGTTCCACCTGCTGAGGTTACACCAGAGGAGGTAACACCTGCTGAAGTTACACCAGCTGAGGTTACACAAGAGGAGGTTTCACTAGAGGAGGTTACACCAGATCTGGTTACACTAGAGGAGGTTACACCAGCTGAGGTTACATCCGATGAGGTGACACCGGCTGAGGTTACCCTACAGGAGGTTACACTAGAGGAGGTTACACAAGAGGAGGTTACACCAGAGAAGGTTACACCAGAGGAGGTTACACTAGAGGAGGCTACACCAGATGTGGTTACACCAGAGGAGGTTACACCAGAGGAGGTTTCATCAGAGGAGGTGACACTAGATGGGGTTACACTAGAGGAGGTTACACTGGAGGAGGTTACACCAGAGGAGGTTACACGAGCTGTGGTTACACCAGAGGAGGTTACATCAGCTGAGGGTACACCAGAGGAGGTTACACCAGAGGAGGTTACACGAGCGGTGGTTACACCAGAGGGGGTTACACCAGCGGAGGTTTCGCCAGAGGAGGTTACACCAGAGGAGGTTACACCAGAGGAGGTAACACCTGCTGAAGTTACACCAACTGAGGTTACACAAGAGGAGGTTACACCAGAGGAGGTTTCACTAGAGGAGGTTACACCAGATGTGGTTACACTAGAGGAGGTTACACTAGAGGAGGTTACACCAGCTGAGGTTACATCCGATGAGGTGACACCGGCTGAGGTGACACCGGCTGAGGTTACCCTAGAGGAGGTTACACTAGAGGAGGTTACACAAGAGGAGGTTACACCAGATGTGGTTACACCAGAGGAGGTTACACCAGAGGAGGTTTCATCAGCTGAGGTTACACCAGAGGAGGTTACACTAGAGGAGGTTACACCAGAGGAGGTTACACCAGAGGAGGTTACACCAGCGGAGGTTACACCAGCGGAGGTTACACGAACGGTGGTTACACCAGAGGAGGTTACACCAGCGGAGGTTACACAAGCGGAGGTTACACCACAGGAGGTTACACCACAGGAGGTTACACCACAGGAGGTTACACCTGCTGAGGTTACACCAGCGGAGGTTACACCAGCGGAGGTTACACCAAAGGTGGTTACACCAGATAAGATTACACCAGAGGAGGTTACACCAGCGGAGGTTACACCAGAGGAGGTTACACCAGCGGAGGTTACACCAGCGGAGGTTACACCAGAGGAGGTTACACCAGCTGTGGTTCATACAATCACAACAGTCACTATTTGGAACTGTGACAATGAGACGGATAGATTAATCATGGTAACCATACTTTCCGCCATTTCTTATTTCACCATTATGTGTAGGATTTAACCTCTCGGACTATAACTCAAGTTTAGTTTTGTATTTGTTTCAATTAGAGTGATTGCTACACTTATGATTTTCGGACGCGGTACTAAACATATCCAAAAACATGTAAGTGTTGTTGTGCCGAGCTTGATTAATGCTTATGTGTATACGGAAGTCACGTGTCTGCATGTCAACTAATCAATAAAACATGTAGTGTAGTTATTAGAAGTATTTATATTACTAATGTGAGTATTAATAGGAGCATTTGGGTGTTAGCATATAATGTATATACTATATGATATAATTAGCAATACTATTAGCATTTAGTTGTTAGCATATAATATATATACCATATCATATAATTAGCAATGATATTAGCATTTAGTAGTTAGCATATAATATATATATAATATATGATATAATTAGCAATACTATTAGCATTTAGTTGTTAGCATATAATGTATATACCATATCATATAATTAGCAATGATATTAGCATTTAGTAGTTAGCATATAATATATATATAATATATGATATAATTAGCAATACTATTAGCATTTAGTTGTTAGCATATAATATATATACCATATCATATAATTAGCAATGATATTAGCATTTAGTAGTTAGCATATAATATATATATAATATATGATATAATTAGCAATACTATTAGCATTTAGTTGTTAGCATATAATGTATATACTATCTGATATAATTAGCAATGATATCAGCATTTAGGTGATAGAATATAATGTATATACTATATGATATAATTAGCAATGATATTAGCATTTAGTTGTTAGCATATAATGTACATACTATATGATATAATTAGCAATGATATAAGCATTTAGTTGTTAGCATAAAATGTATATGCTATCTGATATAATTAGCAATCATATTAACATGTAGTTGTTAGCATATAATGTATATACTATATAACATAATTAGCAATGAAATTAGCATTTACTTTTAAGTATATTATGTATATACTATATGATATAATTAGCAATGATATTAGTATGTAGTTGTAAGCATATAATGTATATACTATATAATAGAATTAGCAATGATATTAGCATTCAATTGTTAGCATAAAATGCATTTACTATATGATATAATTAGCAATGGTATTAGCATTCAGTTGTTAGCATATAATGTATATACTATATAATATAATTAGCAATGATATTAGCATTTAGTTGTTAGTATATAATGTATAAACTATCTGATATAGTTAGCAATGATATTAGCATTCAATTGTTAGCATAAAATGCATATAGTATATAACATAATTAGTATTAATATTAGCAATTATTTGTTAGCACACAATGTCTATAGTATACAAAATAATCGGTATTGATATTAACATTTAGTTGTTAGCATACTTCAGGTAACCTTGCCCATGTAGTTGTGGAAGACCATAGTGAGACCTTCACCTAGAGGCTATACTCCAAGTAGCCTTGCCCATGTAGTTGTGGAAGACCATAGTGAGACCTTCACCTAGAGGCGATACTCCATGTAACCTTGCCCATGTAGTTGTGGAAGACCATAGTGAGACCTTCACCTACAGGCGATACTCCACCCTTGCCGATGTAGTTGTGGAAGACCATAGTGTGACCTTCATCTAGAGGCTCTCCAAGTAGCCTTGCCGATGTAGTTGTGGAAGACCATGTGAGACCTTCATTAGTGGCGATACCCAAGTAGTGATGTAGTTCACCTAGTGAGACCCAACTTCAGGCGATACTCCATGTAACCTTGCCCATGTAGTTGTGGAAGACCATAGTGTGACCTTCACCTAGAGGCGATACTCCATGTAACCTTGCCCATGTAGTTGTGGAAGACCATAGTGAGACCTTCACCTAGAGGCGATACTCCATGTAGCCTTGCCCATGTAGTTGTGGAAGACCATAGTGTGACCTTCACCTAGAGGCGATACTCCAAGTAGCCTTGCCCATGTAGTTGTGGAAGACCATAGTGTGACCTTCACCTAGAGGCTATACTCCATGTAGCCTTGCCCATGTAGTTGTGGAAGACCATAGTGAGACCTTCACCTAGAGGCGATACTCCATGTAACCTTGCCCATGTAGTTGTGGAAGACCATAGTGAGACCTTCACCTAGAGGCGATACTCCAGGTAGCCTTGCCCATGTAGTTGTGGAAGACCATAGTGAGACCTTCATCTAGAGGCGATACTCCATGTAGCCTTGCCCATGTAGTTGTGGAAGACCATAGTGAGACCTTCACCTAGAGGCGATACTCCATGTAACCTTGCCCATGTAGTTGTGGAAGACCATAGTGAGACCTTCACCTACAGGCGATACTCCAAGTAACCTTGCCCATGTAGTTGTGGAAGACCATAGTGTGACCTTCACCTACAGGCGATACTCCATGTAACCTTGCCCATGTAGGTTGTGGAAGACCATAGTGAGACCTTCATCTAGAGGCGATACTCCAAGTAGCCTTGCCCATGTAGTTGTGGAAGACCATGGTAGTGACCCTTCATCTAGAGGCTATACTCCAGGTAGCCTTGCCCATGTAGTTGTGGAAGACCATAGTGAGACCTTCATCTAGAGGCTATACTCCAGGTAGCCTTGCCCATGTAGCTGTGGAAGACCATAGTGAGACCTTCACCTACAGGCGATACTCCAAGTAACCTTGCCCATGTAGTTGTGGAAGACCATAGTGAGACCTTCATCTAGAGGCGATACTCCAAGTAGCCTTGCCCATGTAAAGTTGTGGGAAGACCATAGTGAGACCTTCATCTAGAGGCGATACCCAGGTAGCCTTTGACCATATAGTTGTGGGAAGACCATAGTGAGACCTTCATCTAGAGGCTATACTCCAGGTAGCCTTGCCCATGTAGTTGTGGAAGACCATAGTGAGACCTTCACCTACAGGCGATACTCCAAGTAACCTTTGCCCATGTAGTTGTGGAAGACCATAGTGAGACCTTCATCTAGAGGCGATACTCCAAGTAGCCTTGCCCATGTAGTTGTGGGAAGACCATAGTGAGACCTTCATCTAGAGGCGATACTCCAAGTAGCCTTGCCCATGTAGTTGTGGAAGACCATAGTGAGACCTTCATCTAGAGGCGATACTCCAAGTAGCCTTGCCCATGTAGTTGTGGAAGACCATAGTGAGACCTTCATCTAGAGGCGATACTCCAAGTAGCCTTGCCCATGTAGTTGTGGAAGACCATAGTGAGACCTTCACCTAGAGGCGATACTCCAAGTAGCCTTGCCCATGTAGTTGTGGAAGACCATAGTGAGACCTTCACCTAGAGGCGATACTCCAAGTAGCCTTGCCCATGTAGTTGTGGAAGACCATAGTGTGACCTTCACCTACAGGCGATACTCCATGTAACCTTGCCCATGTAGTTGTGGAAGACCATAGTTAGACCTTCACCTACAGGCGATACTCCATGTAACCTTGCCCATGTAGTTGTGGAAGACCATAGTGAGACCTTCACCTAGAGGCTATACTCCATGTAACCTTGCCGATGTAGTTGTGGAAGACCATGGTGAGACCTTCATCTAGAGGCGATGTCCAGTAGCCTTGCCCATGGTTGTGGAAGACCATAGTGAGACCTTCACCTACAGGCGATACTCCAAGTAGCCTTGCCCATGTAGTTGTGGAAGACCATAGTGTGACCTTCACCTAGAGGCGATACTCCATGTAACCTTGCCCATGTAGTTGTGGAAGACCATAGTGAGACCTTCACCTAGAGGCGATACTCCATGTAACCTTGCCCATGTAGTTGTGGAAGACCATAGTGAGACCTTCACCTAGAGGCGATACTCCAAGTAACCTTGCCCATGTAGTTGTGGAAGACCATAGTGAGACCTTCACCTACAGGCGATACTCCATGTAACCTTGCCCATGTAGTTGTGGAAGACCATAGTGAGACCTTCACCTAGAGGCGATACTCCAAGTAGCCTTGCCCATGTAGTTGTGGAAGACCATAGTGAGACCTTCATCTAGAGGCTATACTCCAGGTAGCCTTGCCCATGTAGTTGTGGAAGACCATAGTGAGACCTTCATCTAGAGGCTATACTTCCAGGTAGCCTTGCCCATGTAGTTGTGGAAGACCATAGTGAGACCTTCACCTACAGGCGATACTCCAAGTAACCTTGCCCATGTAGTTGTGGAAGACCATAGTGAGACCTTCACCTAGAGGCGATACTCCAAGTAGCCTTGCCCATGTAGTTGTGGAAGACCATAGTGAGACCTTCACCTAGAGGCGATACTCCAGGTAGCCTTGCCCATGTAGTTGTGGAAGACCATAGTGAGACCTTCACCTAGAGGCTATACTCAGGTAACCTTGCCCATGTAGTTGTGGAAGACCATAGTGAGACCTTCACCTACAGGCGATACTCCAAGTAACCTTGCCCATGTAGTTGTGGAAGACCATAGTGAGACCTTCATCTAGAGGCGATACTCCAAGTAGCCTTGCCCATGTAGCTGTGGAAGACCATAGTGAGACCTTCATCTAGAGGCGATACTCCAAGTAGCCTTGCCCATGTAGGTTGTGGAAGACCATAGTGAGACCTTCACCTAGAGGCGATACTCCAAGTAACCTTGCCCATGTAGTTGTGGAAGACCATAGTGAGACCTTCACCTAGAGGCGATACTCCATGTAGCCTTGCCCATGTGTAGTGTGGAAGACCATAGTGAGACCTTCACCTAGAGGCGATACTCCATGTAACCTTGCCCATGTAGTTGTGGAAGACCATAGTGAGACCTTCACCTAGAGGCGATACTCCAAGTAACCTTGCCCATGTAGTTGTGGAAGACCATAGTGAGACCTTCACCTACAGGCGATACTCCATGTAACCTTGCCCATGTAGTTGTGGAAGACCATAGTGTGACCTTCACCTACAGGCGATACTCCATGTAACCTTGCCCATGTAGTTGTGGAAGACCATAGTGAGACCTTCACCTAGAGGCTATACTCCAAGTAACCTTGCCCATGTAGTTGTGGAAGACCATAGTGTGACCTTCACCTAGAGGCGATACTCCATGTAACCTTGCCCATGTAGTTGTGGAAGACCATAGTGAGACCTTCACCTACAGGCGATATACTCCAAGTAGCCTTGCCCATGTAGTTGTGGAAGACCATAGTGTGACCTTCACCTAGAGGCGATACTCCATGTAACCTTGCCCATGTAGTTGTGGAAGACCATAGTGAGACCTTCACCTACAGGCGATACTCCATGTAGCCTTGCCCATGTAGTTGTGTGGAAGACCATAGTGAGACCTTCACAGAGACCTACATCTAGAGGCGATACTCCATGCTAGCCTTGCCCATGTAGTTGTGGAAGACCATAGTGAGACCTTCACCTACAGGCGATACTCCAGGTAACCTTGCCCATGTAGTTGTGGAAGACCATAGTGTGACCTTCACCTAGAGGCCATACTCCAGGTAGCCTTGCCGGGATGTAGTTGTGGAAGACCATAGTGTGACCTTCACCTAGATGGCGATACTCGAGGTAGCCTTGCCCCATGTAGTTGTGGAAGACCATAGTGAGACCTTCACCTAGAGGCGATACTCCAAGTAACCTTGCCGATGTAGTTGTGGAAGACCATAGTGTGACCTTTCACCTAGAGGCCATACTCCAGGTAGCCTTGCCGATGTAGTTGTGGAAGACCATAGTGTGACCTTCACCTAGAGGTGATACTCCAGGTAGCCTTGCCCATGTAGTTGTGGAAGACCATAGTGAGACCTTCACCTAGAGGCGATACTCCAAGTAACCTTGCCGATGTAGTTGTGGAAGACCATAGTGTGACCTTCACCTAGAGGCGATACTCGAGGTAGCCTTGCCCATGTAGTTGTGGAAGACCATAGTGTGACCTTCACCTAGAGGCTATACTCCAGGTAGCCTTGCCCATGTAGTTGTGGGAAGACCATAGTGTGACCTTCACCTAGAGGCGATACTCCAGGTAGCCTTGCCCATGTAGTTGTGGGAAGACCATAGTGAGACCTTCACCTAGAGGCGATACTCCAAGTAACCTTGCCGATGTAGTTGTGGAAGACCATAGTGTGACCTTCACCTAGAGGCTATACTCCAAGTAGCCTTGCCCATGTAGTTGTGGAAGACCATAGTGTGACCTTCATCTAGAGGCTATACTCCAGGTAGCCTTGCCCATGTAGTTGTGGAAGACCATAAGTGAGACCTTCACCTAGAGGCTATACTCCAGGTAGCCTTGTCCATGTTGTTGTGGAAGACTATAGTGTGACCTTCACCTAGAGGCTATACTCCAAGTAACCTTGCCCATGTAGTTGTGGAAGACCATAGTGTGACCTTCACCTAGAGGCTATACTCCAAGTAACCTTGCCCATGTAGTTGTGGAAGACTATAGTTCGACCTTCACCTAGAGGCTATACTCCAGGTAGCCTTGCCCATGTAGTTGTAGAAGACAATAGTGTGACCTTCACCTAGAGGCTATACTGCAGGTAGCCTTGCCCATGTAGTTGTGGAAGACTATAGTGTGACCTTCAACTAGAGGCTATACTCCTGGTAGTCTTGCCATGTAGTTGTGGAAGACTATAGTGTGACCTTCACCTAGAAGCCATACTCCAGGTAGCCTTGCCCATGTATTTGTGGAATAATTTAGTGTGACCTTCACCTAGAGGCCATACTTCAGGTAGCCTTGCTCATGTAGTTCTCGAAGACCACAGTGTGACCTTCACCTAAAGGCGATACCTAAGGTAGCCTTGCCCATGTACTTGTGGAAGGCTGTATTTCAGCTGTCAGTTTTGGCTGTCAGCTACAAGGGAGCTGTGTTTCCACTAATGTCAGCTACAAGGGATTTGTATTTCAACTAAAGTCAGCTACAAGGGATTTGCATTTCCACTAAATTCAGCTACAAGGGATCTGCATTTCCACTAAAGTCAGTTACAACGTAGTTGTTTTCCACTCAAGTCAGCTACATGGGAGCTTTATTTCCACTAAAGTCAGCTACACGGGAGCTCTATTACCACTAAAGTCAGCTACATGGGAGCTCTATTTCCATTAAAGTCAGCTACAACGTAAGCTACACGTTGTGTTTCCACTAAAGTCAGCTACAAGGGAGCTGTATTTCCACTCAAGTCAGCTACACGGGAACCGCATTTCAGCTACAAGGGTCTGCATTTCCACTAAAGTCAGCTACAACGGAGCTGTGTTTCCACTAAAGTCAGCTACAAGGGAGCTGTATTTCCACTAAAGTCAGCTACAAGGGAGCTGTGTTTCCACTAAAGTCAGCTACAAGGGAGCTGTGTTTCCACTAAAGTCAGCTACACGGGAGCTGTATTTCCACTAAAGTCAGCTACAAGGGAGCTGTGTTTCTACTAAAGTCAGCTACAAGGGAGCTGTGTTTCTACTAAAGTCAGCTACAAAGGTGCAGTGCGTCAGCTTGATGACAACGTCATGCTAGTTGTAAGTAATCAAGTTTGGACCAGATAATCCGACCGAATGACATCCTGTTCATCGATCTGCACGAATGAGATTAAATGACATCCATCATCTATGCTCAGTGTCTGTTGGACGGACAAATCGGTAAATCTAACTGCGATCGACTAAGAACACCGTATCATAATACCCTCTAGAGTATATAGTGTGATATCCTGAGAGCCACACGGCATGACTTATGTCAGACTCACACAGATGTCGCCATTATACGGGAGGGACAAAGACACCACCCGCTGGGTCGGGGGAAAGACACCGCACACCGACGCGCCCGTACAGTCCAAGCGTTGATCCCAGTGCACTGGACATGGTCAACACGTGGGATGCCCATGTGATACAGTCCCAGTCGACAAGCAACTGGACACAGTACACGGATCAGGTAATATACAAGTGCACTGGACACGGTCAACACTTGGTATGTGATACATGCTCGTCCCAGTCTACAACAAGCGGCCAGGCTACAAGCATACGGATCAGGTAATATTCCAGTCTACAACAAGCGGCCAGGCTACAAGCACACGGATCAGGTAATATTCCAGTCTACAACAAGCGGCCAGGCTACAAGCACACGGATCAGATAATATTCCTGTCCAGGCATGGTTTTCATGATACTCGAGAATCGGTTTGGTTTGGACGTTGTTTTGACACCGCTCTCACCAATGTTCTAGCAAAATGGAGGCGGTCTGTAAATAATCAAGTCAGGACCAAACAATCCGGTGATCAACATCATGAGCATTTGTTTAAGATATCATGTGTCAACCATATCAGCTGGCCTGACCACCTGATGCCCTTAATCGCCTCTTAAAACAATCACTGGTTAATCATAATCAATAATAATCATTTATGAATTGCTATTGCGCATCATTCGCAGTCCTAGTCTCTATGCGCTTAGCGAATGAAAGCCTGGGAGAAGAGAAAGGTCTTTAATTGTGACTTGAAAGATTAAAGTGAAGAGGCAGATTTCAGGTTTTCAGGTAGACAGTTCCATTTCTCTGAAGCTGCATATTTGAATGTTCTCTTGCCAAAAGTTGAGGTCGATTTTTTTGGGAATGGATAATAGTTTTTGCTTCTATATCTCAGAGATCTCGGAGGATGATATAGATGTCGAGCAGTTTAGTGAGGTACGGTGGAGCAATGTTGAGGCGACACTTGTAGGCCTACAGAAAGATTTTGTAGTCAAAGAGGGATGAAACTGTCAACCAATGGAGCTCTTTCAGTACTTGGGAAACGTGGTCACACTTTGACGCTTTCAATCTGTTCTTTAGTGATATTGACAAGTAAACCATTACAATAGTCCAATCTGTATAAAATAAGGAAAACAGTCAGTTTGTGTGCAGCAGGTCTGGTGAGATATGGACGGATCTTCCTGGTGTTTCTGAGATGATAGTTTGTTGTCTGATTCATACTCAGCTGAATACCCAAGGATAGGATGGAAAAGTTTTATTGTAGAGACAGTCGTTAGAGAGGGTGAGGAGTTTGAAGGTGATTCTTGCAGAGATGGGAAGCCAGTGAAGTGACTGAAGCACAGGAGAGATATGGTCAAAGCAGGTATAACGGGAGATACATCGGGCCGCTGTGTTCTGAATTCTTTGAAGTTTCTGACTTGATTTGGATGACATGTTGGCGCACAGTGAGTTGCAATAGTCAGGTTTTGGAGTTACTAGGCAGTGCATCAACATTTTGTAGGTTTGAATGTGAAGATAGTGGCGTACTCTGCTGATGTTCAAAATGCTTTGAAATGGAAATGAAAGTACTGATGTTGCTGTAGACCATGCTTGTCTGCAATGTTGCTGTAGACCATGCTTGTCTCCAATGTTGCTGTGGACCATGCTTGTCTGCAATGTTGCTGTAGACCATGCTTGTCTGCAATGTTGCTGTAGACCATGCTTGTCTGCAATGTTGCTGTAGACCATGCTTGTCTCCAATGTTGCTGTAGACCATGCTTGTCTCCAATGTTGCTGTAGACCATGCTTGTTGCTGTAGACCATGTTGTCTGCAATGTTGCTGTAGACCATGCTTGTCTGCAATGTTGCTGTAGACCATGCTTGTCTCCAATGTTGCTGTAGACCATGCTTGTTTCCAATGTTGCTGTAGACCATGCTTGTCTGCAATGTTGCTGTAGACCATGCTTGTCTGCAATGTTGCTGTAGACCATGCTTGTCTCCAATGTTGCTGTAGACCATGCTTGTCTCCAATGTTGCTGTAGACCATGCTTGTCTGCAATGTTGCTGTAGACCATGCTTGTCTCCAATGTTGCTGTAGACCATGCTTGTCTGCAATGTTGCTGTAGACCATGCTTGTCTCCAATGTTGCTGTAGACCATGCTTGTCTGTTGCTGTAGACCATGCTTGTCTGCAATGTTGCTGTAGACCATGCTTGTCTCCAATGTTGCTGTAGACCATGCTTGTCTGCAATGTTGCTGTAGACCATGCTTGTCTGCAATGTTGCTGTAGACCATGCTTGTCTGCAATGTTGCTGTAGACCATGCTTGTCTCCAATGTTGCTGTAGACCATGCTTGTCTGCAATGTTGCTGTAGACCATGCTTGTCTGCAATGTTGCTGTAGACCATGCTTGTCTGCAATGTTGCTGTAGACCATGCTTGTCTGCAATGTTGCTGTAGACCATGCTTGTCTCCAATGTTGCTGTAGACCATGCTTGTCTCCAATGTTGCTGTAGACCATGCTTGTCTGCAATGTTGCTGTAGACCATGCTTGTGTTGTTGCTGTGGACCATGCTTGTCTGCAATGTTGCTGTAGACCATGCTTGTCTGCAATGTTGCTGTAGACCATGCTTGTCTGCAATGTTGCTGTAGACCATGCACGTCTGCAATGTTGCTGTAGACCATGAACGTCTGCAATGTTGCTGAGCGATTGCGTATACAATGGAAACAAGTTAGGACCTAATATTGTACCTTGTAGAAGTCCACAGTTAAATCCGACGAGTCTGTTGTTGAGCTGTGACCACTGACTGTTTTCGGTCGGCTAAATAGGATTTGAACCATGCAAGTGCAATCTCTGTAATGCCATGGTGATGTTTAAGGATTCCTAAGAGAATGTTATGATCCAAGGATCTAGTGACACCAAGCTTACAACTTTGCCGTCATCAACAGGGGTTTTGATATCATTCGTAGCTCGGATCAAAGCAGTCTCCGTGCTGTGTCCACATTTGTAAGCAGACTGGAATTTTTCAAACAAATGGTTGTTCTCATATAAACTGTTGTTCTTCAGATGTTGTAGCCTCACAGACACATTTCTCTAGAACCTTTGACATGTTCGAAACAGGCCTATAGTATTGTAACTCATTTTGATCCAGATTATCCTTCTTGAGAAGTGTCTCGACAACGGCTTGCTTGAATGCTGTAGAACTATACCCTCTTTGTGGGACTTGTTCACAATGTCAGTGATGGTTGGAAGGAGAAAATCTATACACTCATTGACAAAAGCATTGGTTTGAATGAAGACCAAGTCCAACCCAGACTGTTAGCGTAGTGGTAGTAGCAGCAGCAGCAGACGCAGTTGTTTTAAATGTCTTTCACACCTAACGTGACACCTTTCAGGTAACAACAATGCAGAGGTCCCGCCCGTCCAAAATGTCAACCATGCTGGTCGTTGCCAGTTTGTCGCTATTCTGCGCGGTGCTCGTCTACAAGCTCCATGCAGCATACAGAAGGTGTGTACACGGTAACAGTAGATGTCAGTAACTCTCCACACACCATGTACACCCCCACCCTAACACTGCATGCAGCATACAGAAGGTGTGTACACGGTAACAGTAGATTTCAGTAACTCTCCACACACCATGTACACCCCCACCCTAACACTGCATGCAGCATACAGAAGGTGTGTACACGGTAACAGTAGATGTCAGTAACTCTCCACACACCATGTACACCCCCACCCTAACACTGCATGCAGCATACAGAAGGTGTGTACACGGTAACAGTTGATGTCCGTAACTCTCCACACACCATGTACACCCCCACCCTAACACTGCATGCAGCATACAGAAGGTGTGTACACGGTAACAGTAGATGTCAGTAACTCTCCACACACCCATGTACACCCCCACCCTAACACTGCATGCAGCATACAGAAGGTGTGGTACACGGTAACAGTAGATGTCAGTAACTACACCATCTCCACACACATGTATGTCACCCCCACCCTAACACTGCATGCAGCATACAGAAGGTGTGTACACGGTAACAGTTGATGTCCGTAACTCTCCACACACCATTTACACCCCCACCCTAACACTGCATGCAGCATACAGAAGGTGTGTACACGGTAACAGTAGATGTCAGTAACTCTCCACACACCATGTACACCCCACCCTAACACTGCATGCAGCATACAGAAGGTGTGTACACGGTAACAGTTGATGTCCGTAACTCTCCACACACCATGTACACCCCACCCTAACTGCATGCAGCATACACACGGTAACAGTAGATGTCAGTAACTCTCCACACACCATGTACACCCCCACCCTAACACTGCATGCAGCATACAGAAGGTGTGTACACGGTAACAGTTGATGTCCGTAACTCTCCACACACCATGTACACCCCCACCCTAACACTGCATGCAGCATACAGAAGGTGTGTACACGGTAACAGTTGATGTCCGTAACTCTCCACACACCATGTACACCCCACCCTAACACTGCATGCAGCATACAGAAGGTGTGTACACGGTAACAGTTGATGTCCGTAACTCTCCACACACCATTTACACCATCACCCTAACACTGCATGCAGCATACAGAAGGTGTGTACACGGTAACAGTTGATGTCTCTCCACACTGTACACTCCACACACCATGCAGCATACAGAAGGTGTGTACTGCCACCCTAACACTGCATAACACTGCATGCAGCATACAGAAGGTGTGTACACGGTAACAGTTGATGTCCCAGTAACTCTCCACACACCATGTACACCCCACCCTAACACTGCATGCAGCATACAGAAGGTGTGTACACGGTAACAGTTGATGTCCGTAACTCTCCACACACCATGTACACCCCACCCTAACACTGCATGCAGCATACAGAAGGTGTGTACACGGTAACAGTTGATGTCCGTAACTCTCCATACACCATGTAACTAACACTCATGCAGCATACAGAAGGTGTGTACATGGTACAGTTGATGTCCCCACCCTAACACACTGCATGCAGCATACAGAAGGTGTGTACACGGTAACAGTTGATGTCCGTAACTCTCCACACACCATGTACACCCCCACCCTAACACTGCATGCAGCATACAGAAGGTGTGTACACGGTAACAGTTGATGTCTGTAACTCTCCACACACCATGTACAGCCCCACCCTAACACTGCATGCAGCATACAGAAGGTGTGTACACGGTAACAGTTGATGTCTGTAACTCTCCATACACCATGTACACCCCACCCTAACACTGCATGCAGCATACAGAAGGTATGTACACGGTAACAGTAGATGTCTGTAACTCTCCACACACCATGTACAGCCCCACCCTAACACTGCATGCAGCATACAGAAGGTGTGTACACGGTAACAGTAGATGTCTGTAACTCTCCACACACCATGTACAGCCCCACCCTAACACTGCATGCAGCATACAGAAGGTGTGTACACGGTAACAGTTGATGTCTGTAACTCTCCACACACCATTTACACCCTCACCCTAACACTGCATGCAGCATACAGAAGGTGTGTACACGGTAACAGTAGATGTCCGTAACTCTCCATACACCATGTACACCACCCCATAAATTACACACACCATATACATGCAGCATACAGAAGGTATGTACACGGTAACAGTAGATGTCAGTAACTCTCCACACCATGTACACCCCACCCTAACACTGCATGCAGCATACAGAAGGTGTGTACACGGTAACAGTAGATGTCTGTAACTCTCCACACACCATGTACACCCCACCCTAACACTGCATGCAGCATACAGAAGGTGTGTACACGGTAACAGTAGATGTCAGTAACTCTCCACACACCATATACACCCCCACCCTAACACTGCATGCAGCATACAGAAGGTGTGTACACGGTAACAGTTGATGTCCGTAACTCTCCACACACCATGTACACAACTCCACCCTAACTCTCCATACACCATGTAACTCTCCACCCCCACCCTAACACTGCATGCAGCATACAGAAGGTGTGTACACGGTAACAGTTGATGTCCGTAACTCTCCACACACCATATACACCCCCACCCTAACACTGCATGCAGCATACAGAAGGTGTGTACACGGTAACAGTTGATGTCTGTAACTCTCCACACACCATATACACCCCCATAACCTAACACTGCATGCAGCATACAGAAGGTGTGTACACGGTAACAGTTGATGTCAGTAACTCTCCACACACCATGTACACCCCAACCCTAACACTGCATGCAGCATACAGAAGGTGTGTACACGGTAACAGTTGATGTCTGTAACTCTCCACACACCATGTACACCCCCACCCTAACACTGCATGCAGCATACAGAAGGTGTGTACACGGTAACAGTTGATGTCTGTAACTCTCCACACACCATATACACCCCCACCCTAACACTGCATGCAGCATACAGAAGGTGTGTACACGGTAACAGTAGATGTCTGTAACTCTCCACACACCATGTACACCCCCACCCTAACACTGCATGCAGCATACAGAAGGTGTGTACACGGTAACAGTTGATGTCCGTAACTCTCCACACACCATGTACACCCCACCCTAACACTGCATGCAGCATACAGAAGGTGTGTACACGTTAACAGTAGGTGTCAGAAATTCTCCACACACCATGTACAGCTCTACAAGTGAAGACGTTTGCATTTTCAATCCCTCTTCTCACCTCTCCAGTCTGTCATGTAGTCAAGGCAGCGATTATCACTGAGCGATTTCTTCTTGCGCTTTGATTCCTGTGTAGCTGTCGAGAAATACTCCCATACGTTGTATTACTACATTAACATATTACTACATAACTATATTACTATCTTACCTTTTTTTACTATAATACAGTTTTACGTTATAACTACACAACTACATTAGTATAATACAATATTACGTTATTTCGTTATTATTATTCCAGGCTGAATGAAAACGGCAGCTTGAAGTTTCTCCTCTCAGCCTTGGCCGAGGGTCCACATGTTCCCTGGAAGGGTGACCCTGGCAGAACTCCATACATGTCCCAAATAAGCGAATCTAGACTGTTGAAGGAGCCTCTAACATTTGACCTGAACCGACTTCCATCTGAGGTCGAGTCACGTGTTGTGCACACCTCCAACAAGACAACGTTCCAGCTCGGGGAGACGGTGACAGTCAGTATCCTACTGTACGACGCATTCCAGAGACCTTTACAACGGGGAGGCGATATACTCACTGTGGCAATGGATGGTCAAAACGGCTCATCTTCAGCCGGACACATCATTGACCACCATAACGGAAGTTATACCGGCATCCTTCGCGCCATGTGGACCGGAAGCTGCACCATCGTGGTGAACATCCTCTGTACAAGGGAATCATTTGCTATGACGTATCAACTGATAAATGATTTTCGGACGTCCATGAACTTGACCTGTGTTTTCGAACTTGAGTCGCTAAGGGAGATAACCCTGGCCTACCCTTCCACTATGCCGTTTGGGGTTAAAAGGCTATGTAATATGACAGCGGAGAACTACGGGTTGCCATGGTACTGCGTGAGGCCAACCACGCCTGGTTTGCTGTGCTCAGACTGGACAAAGTTTCAACTTTATCGTATGAAAAGTTCCCAAGTTTCAGCGATAAACTCCTGGAACAAATCTATTTACTGTGAGTTGGGCACAAGCCGGCATGCATCTCGCACCTCTCTATATACCTCATCTACACATTCTTATATATGCTGCGTTATTAAATATTCATTGGCTGACTAGTGAAATGCTATGCTCAATTCTATTGCCGAACGGGGACGCTCGGAAACTGACAGGCAAATATATTGCTTAAAATAATGTGAAAATACACTTTATGATTTGTAAAATAGTAATCATTTCACTTGATTAAGGTCGCTTAAACGTAAGATTAAGATAACTTAAACTTGGAACGGCAAACAAGAAACGTGTGGCAGTTCAACCACATGTTGAAAACAGCGTGTAGTGAATGAGCTTAATGTTCTGCCGCTCAAGCACTATTCCAGCAGTAACAGAGCAACATTTGTATTCATTACCAGTATAAAGTATACTCTGCCGAAAAAGGAGGGGATCGTGAAATATACATGGTACTACAAGCTATACAAGGAAAAGTGGTGACGACAAGCATTGTATGCAAAACAGCAAGATAGAGAATATCACAGCCTGTAGACAACATACTCAGACGATTTGTCATCCGACGTGTGGGTAGACGTTTTGTCTTCCATGACGATGTGTTCTCTTTATACGGAGTAGACGTTTTGTCTTCCATGACGAAGTGTTCTCTTTATACGGAGTAGACGTTTTGTCCTCCATGACGATGCGTTCAGTTTAGACGGGTTGACGTTTTGTCTTCCATGATGATGCGTTCAGTTTAGACGGGGTAGACGTTTTGTCTTCCATGATGATGCGTTCAGTTTAGACGGGGTAGAAGTTTTGTCTTCCATGATGATGCGTTCAGTTTAGACGGGGTAGACGTTTTGTCTTCCATGATGATGCGTTCAGTTTAGACGGGGTAGACGTTTTGTCTTCCATGACCATGCGTTCAGTTTAGACGGGGTAGACGTTTTGTCTTCCATGACCATGCGTTCAGTTTAGACGGGGTAGACGTTTTGTCTTCCATGATGATTAGTTCAGTTTAGACGGGGTAGACGTTTTATCTTCCATGACGGCGTGTGGGTGACTGTATCCTGTGCTCACCTCCACCAGCCTAACACTTCACGACCGGTTGTAATGTTCTCCCAATATCCCAACATATCTTAGGGGTATAGACTTTGTTATTTTATGGTTGGATTTGCCAAAATGTTTAAGTTGTTTTTTTTCTGTTACATTGTTAGATGGTTTGCAGGATGTTTGTTGTATGTGTATTAATGCTGAAGGTTTTTTATCATGGTGCTGTACAATAGTTTGGTGCATATGAACTGCTCTGTGTAAACAAAGTCAAATCTTACTTACTCTAGTATTTCCCTGCGTTATGAAAGGCTCTCGCAACGTTCTTGAAATGTCCTTGAAACGGTTTTAAAATGTTCTTGAAAAGTTAGTGAAAAGTTAATGTAATGATAGTTAAACATTCCTAACAAATGTTCATGAATTGTTCCTGAAACGTTTTGAAAAGTTCTTGAAAAATTAGTGAAAAGTTAATGTAATGATAGTTAAACATTCCTAACAAATGTTCATGAATTGTTCCTGAAACGTTTTGAAATGTTCTTGAAAAGTCTTCGAACAATAATACTTGAAACGATCTTGAAGTGAAAAGCTTTTCAACTTCTGCAAACACACAAACTGAAAAGTATCAATTTCAGGGTTAAGCTATTGTGTGCCAATCATATTCTGTACGAGCAACTTGTTTTGTTATATTTCAGGGGAAAGGTCAAACGCACGTTTAAATCAAAGATGCACCTCACAGTGAGATCAGGTATGTTGCTATCCCAGGAAGTGACCAAAGTAAGATTCTGTGGCAAATATTCCTCAAGAAAAGTATCTTGTATCTTGTGTAAGAACCCAGGAAAATACCCTATTTTTTCAAGTAGACAAAACCCACAAAGTTGCTTAATGGTCTAGCTTAATCAAAAGCAAAATGTTGTTCATTCATGCCCGTTTAACGCCGTAGAAAGCCATATTCCAACAATATTATGTCGGTCCATATAAAACCGTTCGGACCAAATGGTCCGGTGATTATCATGATGGGAATAGGCATACGTACTTGTGAAGCAATGACAACTTAGTGATCGATGCTGACCCCATCAGTTGACCCCCTCCTCACCGTCCATTTGTTTCCTCAGAGCGAGGCGAGACGGTGCGAGCAGGCACGTGGTGCAGCAGACGAGACTTCCTCTTCTCCTGGTCCGCGCCATCTCCTATTGGATTCTTCCACAACCGACAGTGGCAGCCCGCGCTGTGTACGTACCCCACAGACGACACTGCCCTCAAACACTGCCTCTCAAACAGACGACTGCTAATGTTTGGAGACTCAACAGTCAGGCAGATGTTCTCGTACATTCACGCGAGACTGAACATGACGTTCGTGACCATGAACTGGGTGGGTAAAAAATGGCACCGGTACACGGAGGCAGAAAGAGAAGACAGTAACTTCCAGATGTCGTGGAGTCCTCATGGACTTCCGTTGTATTTCTTTGAATCTGGGCGTGGCGTTGCGAGACCTGTCCATGTCGCTCTTGATGAAGTACCAGCTGGGTCACGTGACATCGTCCTCATCCATCTGTATGCCCATTTCCACTACCATCACCCCGGTGTGGTCCGAAACAACCTCCGCCTTATTGTGCGGTCAGTAACACACTTGCTTCAGCGGGCCCCGGATGTAGTGGTAGCCATCAAAGGACCGCATTCGTTTGGTCTCAAGAACCGGTTCATAGGCGGATACTGGGGTCCGACATATGCAGATATCATAAAGGATGAGTTCAGCGGTCTGTACGACAAGGTGGCGTACCTCAACTACTGGGATATGAGCATCGCTCTACACTTGAACGATGTACACCCAGATGCATATGGAGTGGAGAAAATGACTCAAATGTTTCTAGGATATGCTTGCACTGAGTCAATTCAGCTACGACAATAAAGACACAATATGAAATTCTTCCTTAGATTCATGGGTGCATCAAGTAATCTATTTCAAGAGTGATTGAAATCTGCAGTGATGTTACCTATAAATAATAATGTAAATATGTTCTTGTCTGTGTTTGTTTGTTTACCAGGAAATACCTATCTGATTTTACAGAGAAGTAACCCTTACACAAAGTAACAATCAAAGAGAAGTGACCATTGCACGACATAACCCTCACAAGAATTGACACTTACATAAAAGTAACCATTACACGAAGTAACAATCAAAGAGAAGTGACCATTACAAGAACTGACCATCACACAAAGTAACCTTTACAAGAATTGACCATTCCATGGCGTAACTCTTACAAGAAATAACCCTTACAAGAAGTGACCTTTACAAGAAATGACCATTACACGAAGTGACCATCAACCGATGTAACCCTTACAGAGAGGTGACCATTACAAGAAGTAACCCATACAAGAATTGACCACCCCACGACGTAACCCTCACAGAGAGGTGACCCTTACAGAGAGGTGACCATTGCAAGAAGTAACCTATACAAGAATTGACCACCCCACGACGAAACCCTCACAGAGAAGTAACCCTTACAGAGAGGTGACCATTACAAGAAGTAACCTATACAAGAATTGACCACCCCACGACGTAACCCTCACAGAGTAGTAACCCTTACAGAGAGGTGACCATTACAAGAAGTAACCCATACAAGAATTGACCACCCCACGAAACCCTTACAGACCCTTACAGAGGTGTGACCCAAGAAGTACAGACAAGAGGTGACCATTACAAGAAGTAACCTATACAAGAGTTGACCATTACAAGAAGTAACCTATACAAGAATTGACCACCCCACGAAGTAACCCCTTACACAGAGGTGACCATTACAAGAAGTAACCCTTACCACGTAACCCTTACAGAGGTGACCCTTACAGAGAGGTGACCATTACAAGAGTAACCTATACAAGAATTGACCACCCCACGACAGTAACCCTTACACCCAGAGAAGTAACCCTTACAGAGAGGTGACCATTACAAGAAGTAACCTATGCAAGAATTGACCACCCCACGACGTAACCCTTACAGGAGGTGACCATTACAAGTGACCCTTACAGAGAGGTGACCATTACAAGAAGTAACCTATACAAGAATTGACCACCCCACGACGTAACCCTCACAGAGTAGTAACCCTTACAGAGGGTGACCATTACAAGAAGTAACCTATACAAGACCACCCCACGACCACCCCTTACGACGAAGTAACCTCACAGAGAAGTAACCCTTACAGAGAGGTGACCATTACAAGAAGTAACCTATACAAGAATTGACCACCCCACGACGTAACCCTCACAGAGTAGTAACCCTTACAGAGAGGTGACCATTACAAGAAGTAACCTATACAAGAATTGACCACCCCACGACGTAACCCTCACAGAGAAGTAACCCTTACAGAGAGGTGACCATTACAAGAAGTAACCTATACAAGAATTGACCACCCCACGACGTAACCCTCACAGAGTAGTAACCCTTACATGGAGGTGACCATTACAAGAAGTAACCTATACAAGAATTGACCACCCCACGAAGTAACCCTTACAGAGAGGTGACCATTACAAGAAGTAACCCATACAAGAATTGACCACCCCACGACGTAACCCTCACAGAGTAGTAACCCTTACAGAGAGGTGACCATTACAAGAAGTAACCCATACAAGAATTGACCACCCCACGACGTAACCCTCACAGAGAAGTAACCCTTACAGAGAGGTGACCATTACAAGAAGTAACCTATACAAGAATTGACCACCCCACGACGTAACCCTCACAGAGTGACCAACCCCTACAGAGAGACTCACCCCACGTGACCATTACAAGAAGTAACCCATACAAGAATTGACCACCCCAACCCTGACGTAACCCTCACAGAGTAAGTAACCCTTTACAGAGAGGTGACCATTACAAGAAGTAACCCATACAAGAATTGACCACCCCACGACGTAACCCTCACAGAGAAGTAACCCTTACAGAGAGATGAACATTACAAGAAGTAACCCTTTTTAAAATTATAACAGTTAATACTAGTTCTACACAAGGGTACATGAAAATTCCTGTTTCTGGGAAAAAGCCCTCACCCAATATGTGTGTTCTCCTCTTGTTATGAAAAAAGCGTCAGATACGTGTCTCCATGACGCTGTCACACAGCGCACCTTGTAGAGGAGGAATTCATTAAAACAACAATAGTAGTCACATGACAACTCAACACAGTCATGTCAGTAGTCACATGACAACTCAACACAGTCATGTCAGTAGTCACATGACAACTCAACACAGTCATGTCAGTAGTCATTTGACAACTCAACACAGTCATGTCAGTAGTCACATGATAACACGATGTAGTCATGTCAGTATTCACATGAGAACACGATACAGTCATGTCAGTAGTCATATGACAACACGATATAATTGGCCGTGTTTCCATAACCGATGTGCCAGTTTAACGAGTGGGCTGTGTGCAGTGCTCCTCAAATGAGAACATTTTCTTTTGATTTTAGTTATGCAATTACCTTGACATTAATGTAATATCAAAAGTTGGCCAATGTCGAATGTAGTCCGTGGTATTAGCCTCTGGTTTACAAGGCCCAACATAAGAATACAGATAGACCAACCTGGTGTCGCTGGGCTGACTGCGGCAGTACACGGAAGATTCAATGAATCATTATATTCCGGTTTTGCTTCGTGTTGAAGTGATGTTACCATTTCCTTACCTCTTGTCATTAATGTAACACACAACTTAACTGGATCATAAGCTTGATAAAGCAAACCTCACGTAGGCACACAGGAATTACTTGACGGAGTTTGCTGACATATAAAATGAATAGGCATAATAAATATGGATTCCACACGTTTGCATACACCAGGAGTGATTTGTGTGGGTAGAACATAACTAGTTTGAACTGGGTAAGAACAACTAGGCTGGTTGGGAGTTCTTCTAAGGCCTTTAATGTTGGAGTGTTGGAGTTCTGTCAAATACAGAAATACTAATACACAAACAGGAAATAGATTGACACGAATCTGTTTTAATATAGGTCAATATACAGTCGCACACTGTTATTGCTTTGTTTATCTCCTCAAGGGAAGTAACTCTTGTGGGTCTAATGCTCACTGATTCAGTACACAAAGTGAGTGAAGCGCTAGTAATATACCACTGACAAAGCCCTGACAGCTTCTAAAAACCCTTAACTCTGCAATGTATAATAAGTAATTACACAAAATAATCTCTGAAAAGCGCATTTAAATGAAAATACTAGCGTGGCTTGAAACTCATGGACTTGTCCACTTTGCTCAAAGGGAAACAATTATCTCATATCTCATATCTCATATATCATATATCATATCTCATATCTCATATTGAAAACGATGTAACATTCTCTGTGCAAAATACAAATATTGTCCTGACACATACTCTAGAACAGAGAAATATGCCTAAATTGAACTTGCTTTATGAAAAGAAATCCTAAAAGACGCTATTACATTACGTAAAACAGTATCGCAACCCTGAATAATAATAGATTCGCCCAAGCATGAACTTGCCAGGGGCACTTTGAAAATATTAAAAATATTACCCTTTACAAAGATTAACATGTGAATTAGAGTGAATGAGTGATTGAGTTTAGATTTTCGCTGCACTCAGCAATATTCGAGCTATATGACGGCGGTGTGTAAATAATCGAGTCTGGACCAGACAATACAGTGATCCGTGAATGTAGACATACAATGTAAAGATGATATGTAATTTGTACTATGAAACAAAGTTGCCTGAAGAGTGAACCACCCAAACACCTAGCATTGACAATTCTTTAGAACTCGGGAGGACAAACAATTCTGATCGCATGGGCTGGCGGTCCAAACCGGAAATGCACGTTTTCAGCAAAATTAGCAAAATCTGGGCTCTGAATATTCATAGTAGAACACGTGACTGTAACTTCCCATAGTTACCGTAAAATAAACCTATCAAGAATAACTAAAATTAAATAATTGAAAAGATATTTGCTCACAAACAAAGTAACACTTTTAAAACAGTTGAAAATGTCATTTGATTCAAATCAATAACATTACCCCAAAACACTGACACGCTAAATCGAAGCAACACGTGCGGGCGTGGCGGTTAAACACACGAATGAGTTAGTGAGTGTGTGAGTGAGTTTAGTTTTACGCCACAGCATGTTATCAACAGCATGAGCATCTACGCAATTGACTTGACTTGTGTCAACCAAGTGATCGAGCCTGACCACCCGATCCCGTTAGTCATTTGCTTGCACTTACTTTAATAACATGCTATATAATAAATTTCATTTTGAAAAGGTACAATACATTGAATGTCAACTCATTAAGGTCTGGCCCTGATGGCGTGTCCCCCGAATGAATTGTGTTGTCGTTATCAATGACCAGTGGTCAAGGGATCCAGTGACCAGGTAACATTGGGGCACAGCCGTACAAAGTGTTACAATATGCCAATGAAATGATTTCCTATAAGATATGCGTGTCTGAAACTTATGAGTGCGTGTTCGATTCCGATAAAGCTCATGATCTTCAGCCACCAATGCTAGTTGTTATACATGACTAACGGGATCGCGTGGTCAGGCTCGTCGACTCTGCTGACACATATCATCGCCCAAATTTGTGTGGATCGATGCTCATGTCATTGATCACTGCATTGTCTGGTTCAGACTTCATTATTTATAGACTGCCGTCATATAGCTGGAATATTGCTGTGTGTAGCCTTAAACAACGAAGAAATAAACACCACTCTAAATTCTAAGACTATTTGGGGTATTCGTCCCTAATCAAACATGCAGCAGTGAGATACTGTTCAAAGTACCCTGGGACAGTGGAGTAGCTACGGGTTCAAGTGTCCGTTCATCCCGCCGAAAATTATAGGACGATTCCCCACAAGGTTACAATGTGTGAATCCCGCCGTGATATTGCTATTGGGTGTTTAGTTAACGACTGTGTTATACGTTGTTTAGGTAATGATTGTGTCATACCTCGTTTAAGTAAAGATTGGGTCATACTTTGTTTAGGTAAAGGTAAATGTTGTGTCATAGCTTGTTAAGGTTAGGGGATTGAGTCAAACCATGTTTACGTAACGATTGTGTCATACCTTGTTTAGGTAATGATTGTGTCATACCTTGTTTAGGTAAAGATAGTGTCATACCCTGTTTATGTAACGATTGTGTCATACCATGTTTATGTAACGATTGTGTCATACCTTGTTTAGGTAACGATTGTGTCATACCTAGTTTAGGTAAATATTATGTCATAGCTTGTTTAGATAAGGGGATTGTGTCATACCTTGTTTAGGCAAGGGGAAAGTGTGGTTGAAGTATGTCTCGTAATGCGAGATGACCTTTGTCCCCACAGCCAGATCGTAATCCAGCTGAGACAGGACGTTTTGCCTTGCCCATACACGATACTGAAACAGATAGTAAGTTACTTCTTGGAGTGTCCTTGTTGAAGATGAGAAGTACAATATGACAGACTGTATGGATAACAACTTCCTTTATGTCGTGTTTGTCAAGCTGAAGTCTAATATGTAGTGAAAGGGATGTACATATGTGTCTGTACATGGTTTATGACGTAAGATAGCATTTTGTATGCAAGATACCTGATTTCTGAAGTGAGTGATGTGGTTAGTTGTTTTCTGACGTGAGATCAATTCCTCATTCAGTTGGTGTAGGCAACATGAGACGTTATAATTCGGTTAAATGTTGACATTCATTGCACGGTAAATATACCATGTACTCTTCTTCCACATATCCTTTGTGACAGGCACAAACAACAAAGTCTTTTATTTCTTTCAGTATACATTCCGGTCTCAATACTTAACTGATGGAAGAAACACTGAAATATATCGAGAGCAATCCTATACTTAAACAACCCTGTAGTTACACATTATGTTGTTTACAGGTGCCAGAAGGGTAGAGACATCAATAAATATCCATAAATGGTTTATCATTTCCCATTGCTTCAGTACACTGGGCGAATGTTGTGACTACGGTGTGTAATTTTATAACACAAACATAGCTTACTGAATGCAACCTGTAAAATATGATTATATTAAGACCTATTTGTTGTATTACTGAACACATTTCATGGGATGGGTGATTTTGATGTCCATTTATAATTTGTCAAACGTTGCAGGATGATGTGTATTGATATGACTGCTCTACGATGATAAAGTGTCCTCACCCCTACCAGCGTGTTTCTTGTGAAGAGCTGATCACATTTACTTAATAAGGTCCCAACTTCCTTCAAGACCGTTACCGTAGTATTATCGATATGGGTATCTAAACCATGCTCAATACAAACCCAAACGTGAGATATCTTTTGATGTCTCGTAAGACAGGATGTGGAGATGTTTCTGTGTAAAAGTGTCCTCAGAACTCTGGTGTCTCGTGTCAGACATGTGGTTTCTGATGTGAGATATCTGGTGTCTCGTGTCAGACAAATGGTTTCTGATGTGAGATATCTGGTGTCCCGTGTCAGACATGTGGTTTCTGAATTGAGATATCTGGTGTCCCGTTGTCAGACATATGGCTTCTGACGTCAGATGTCTGGTTTCAAGTGTCAGACATATGATTTCTGATGTGAGATATATGGTGTCCCGTGTCAGACATATGGTTTCTGACGTGAGATATCTGGTTTCAAGTGTCAGACAGATGGTTTATAAAGTGAGATGTCTGGTTTTCATGAGTCAGACATGTGGCTTCTGATGTGAGATATCTAGTTTCATGTGTCAGACATGTGGTTTCTGATGTGAGATATCTGGTTTCATGTGTCAGACATATGGTTTCTGATGTAAGATATGACGTTTCTGATGTGAGAAGGGGCGGTGGGGTAGTCTTGTGGTTAAAGGGTTGGCTCGTCACGCCGAAGACCCGGGTTCGAATCCCCACATGGGTACAATGAGTGAAGCCCATTTCTGGTGTCCCCCGCCGTGATATTGCTGGAATATTGCTAAAAGCGGAAAAGCTAAAAACTCAGTCAGTCTGACGTGAGATATCTGGATTTAAGTGTCATACATGTGGTTTCTGACGTGAAATATCTGGTTTCATGTGTCAGACATATCGTTTCTGACGTGAGATATCTGGATTTAAGTGTCAGACATGTAGTTTCTGACGTGAGATATCTGGTTTCATGTGTCAGACATGTAGTTTCTGACGTGAGATATCTGGTTTCATGTGTCATACATGTGGTTTCTGACGTGAGATATCTGGTTTCAGGTGTCAGACATATCGTTTCTGACGTGAGATATCTGGTTTCATGTGTCAGACATGTAGTTTCTGACGTGAGATATCTGGTTTCATGTGTCATACATGTGGTTTCTGAAGTGAGATATCTGGATTCATGTGTCAGACATGTAGTTTCTGACGTGATATATCTGGTTTCATGTGTCAGACATGTAGTTTCTGACGTGAGATATCTGGTTTCATGTGTCAGACATATGGTTTTCTATCTGTGATTGCTGATTGTATTTCAAGAAATACATTGATAAAAATTAGGATGCTAGAAAGGACGAGAGCGATAACAATGTATATGTGTAATAAAGCATCAGACACCTATGATTTCCAAACCCCATTTTGCCATTTATATTCATATCATAATGACGTTTATTTGTATGGATATTCGTACCCTTCAGGTGCACCACAACAGGATGTACACGTGTTACGACCAACGACGTGCAGCACGTGCAGCATGTGTTACCGTCATTAAGTTTCTGTAAACTGATCTTACAGCACCACACAAGGAGTCACTTCTTTGCTATGTTTGCTTCTCTAAATAAACTGCAGTGTTTCTGTGTTTGTTTGTGGGGTTGGGGGGCGTTTAGACGTCCCACTGAATTATTTCACGAGGGTGCATTTGTCCATATCGGAAGTAAATAGAGGATTGGATAAGTCCCCTTGCTAACACGTCAAATGTGACGTTTTGTAATACTGTTTTCCATGAATATGCATAAATATTATAATAAATGCATGAAGACTGTAACACTGGATACTTGTTATAGAACACGCCTATTATGAAAGCTGAATTAATTGTGTGCTCTGTTTGTCGCTTTAGGTAGGTATCCATATCTAACATTGCAGGTTTTACCTGTAAACCACGGGAGGTAGTTCCATTTATATATTCAAAATCCGACACTACAAACGCGACGAGATATGTAGACATGAGTGGCGTGGTCTGGTAGATGTCGGCTTGGTATCCGCCGGGCCTTCAAACAGAAATACACACCATCATGCCTGCGTGTTTTCAGAAAGCATTCACCATATGTCTATTTCAGGAGTGAGTGACTCAGAAAGTCAAAACGGGCAGTGTACCCAGATAATGACGTAGCTCGTGGTTCCCAGGAGGCATGCATCCTCGGAAACCCTTTCTGCTGGCACCAGTCGTCTTAAGACATTCCATACCTCTGATTCAGCACTGGCGGCGCTACCAAACTATCACAACAATCACCAACCGACTGACGTATATTGTTCATCAATGCCAGCAACATCTAAGCTAACTATCACTGGCTTGACACTCGTTGTCATGGACATGAGTGATTCCCATGAAACATGTTTTTATCGTCTCCCTCACCATGAAATCGCACATTACACTGCTGGAACACTGATCTATTTGTCTGTTTTGAGACAAAACGTGGGCCTCTGTTCACAGTTATAAAAAAAACCTGGCCACGTGATCGACTTTGTTAGTATCTATCAACGGTAAACCCAGGCCACACCTTCATAATTGTAAGTAAGTAAGATGTAGTGAGTAAGATTTTAAGTCACATTGGAAATATTTTAGCCATATCGTGAAAAATCTATTAAGGTTAACACGTGTTTACATCTGTAAGTACCATCACAGGTAAACCCCGGTCACGTGTTTACATCTGTAAGGCCACCATCACAGGTAAACGCCGGTCACGTGTTTACATCTGTAGGTACCATCACAGGTAAACCCCGGTCACGTGTTTACATATGTAAGTGCCATCACAGGTAAACACTGGCTAGGTGTTTACCTCTGTAAGTACCATAACAGGTAAACACTGGCTAGGTGTTTACATCTGTAAGTACCATCACACGTAAACCCTGGCCACGTGTTTACATCTGTAAGTAGTACTAAGTACCATCACAGGTGAACCCTTGTCACGTGTTTACCTCTGTAAGTAGTACTAAGTACCATCACAGGTAAACCCTGGTCACGTGTTTACATCTGTAAGTACCATCACAGGTAAACGCTGGCCACGTGTTTACATCTGTAAGTAGTACTAAGTACCATCACAGGTAAACCCTGGCCACGTGTTTACATCTGTAAGTAGTTCTAAGTACCATCACAGGTGAACCCTGGTCACGTGTTTACCTCTGTAAGTAGTACTAAGTACCATCACAGGTAAACCCTGGTCACGTGTTTACATCTGTAAGTACCATCACAGGTAAACCCTGGCCACGTGTTTACATCTGTAAGTAGTACTAAGTACCATCACAGGTAAACCCTGAACACGTGTTTACATCTTTAAGTAGTACTAAGTACCGTCACTGGTAAACCCTGGCCACGTGTTTACCTCTGTAAGTAGTACTAAGTACCATCACAGGTAAACCCTGGTCACGTATTTACATCTGTAAGTACCATGTTTTCATCTGTAAGTGGTACTAAGTACCATCACAGGTAAACCCTAGCCACGTGTTTTCATCTGTAAGTAGTACTAGAATTACCATCACCTGGGTAAACCTTGGCCACGTGTTTACATCTGTAAGTAGTACTAAGTACCATCACAGGTAAACCCTGGCCCACGTGTGTTTACATCTGTAAGTAGTACTAAGTACCATCACAGGTAAAACCCTGAACACGTGTTTACATCTTTAAGTAGTATTAAGGGTACCGTCACTGGTAAACCCTGGCCACGTGTTTACCTCTGTAAAGTGGTACTAAGTACCATCACAGGTAAAACCCTGGCCACGTGTTTGCATCTGTAAGTAGTACTAACTACCATCACAGGTAAACCCTGGTCACGTATTTACATCTGTAGGGTACCATGTTTTCATCTGTAAGTAATTACTAAGTACCATCACAGGTAAACCCTAGCCACGTGTTTTCATCTGTAAGCAAGTACTAAGTACAATCACAGGTAAACCCTGGTCACGTGTTTACATTTGTAAGTGGTACCAAGTACCATCACAGGTAAACCCTGGCCACGTGTTTATATCTGTAAAGTACCATCACAGGTAAACCCTGGTCACGTGTTTACATCTGTAAAACAAGTACTAAGGTACCATCACGGAGTAAACCCTGGCCGCGTGTTTTCATCTGTAAGTGGTACTAAGTACCGTCCATGGTAAACCCTGGCCACGTGTTTTCATCTCGTGTAAGTAGCACTAAATTGCCATCACAGGTAAACCCTGGCCACGTGTTTTCATCTGTGAAGTAGTTACTAAGGGTACCATCACGGGTAGGCCACGTGTTTTCATCTGTAAGTGGTGCTAAGTACCATCACAGGTAAGCCCTTGTCATGTGTTTACGTCTGTAGAGTAGTGCTAAGAATTGCCGTCACTGGTAAACAATGGCTACGTGTTTTCATCTGTAAGTGGTACTAGGATGTACCATCATTAGGTAAACCCTGGCCACGTGTTTTCATCTGTAAGTAGTGGTACTTAAAGTACCATCACAGGTGAACCCTGGCCCGTGTTTCATCTGCTAAAGTGGTACTAAGTGCCATCACGGAATAAACCATGGCCACGTGTTTTCATCTGTAAGTGAGTACTGGTAAGAATTACCATCACAGGTAAACCCTGGTCACGTGTTTACATCTGTAAGTGGTACTAAGTACCATCACAGGTAAACCCTGGTCCGCGTGTTTACAGCTGTAAGTGGTACTAGAGTACCATGAAGGGTAAACTCTGGCCACATGTTTACCTCTGTAACTAGTATAAGTACCATCACAGGTAAACCCTTGTCATGTGTTTACATCTGTAGAAAGTGAGTACTAAGTACCATCACAGGTAAACCCTGGCCACGTGTTTGCATCTGTAAGTAGTACTAAGTACCATCACAGGGTAAAGCCCTTGTCATGTGTGTTTACATCTGTAAGTAGATACTAAGTACCATCTGCCAGTAAACCCTGTGCCACGTGTTTTACATCTGTAAGTAGTACTTAACTACCATCACAGGTAAAACCCTGGCCGCGTGTTTACATCTGTGGCAGTACTAAGTACCATCACAGGGTAAAACCCTTGTCATGTGTTTACATCTGTAAGTAGTACTAAATACCGTCACTGGTAAACCCTGGCCGTGTTTTCATCTGTAAGTAGTACTAAGTACCATCACAGGTAAACCCTGGCCACGTGTTTTCATCTGTAAGTGGTACTAAAGTACGATCACGGGTGAAACCCTGGTCACATGTTTACGTTTGCAAGTGCCGTCACATATAAACCCTGGCCAGATGTCCACTTTCGAAGGTATGTACATTAGTCATGTGATCTTTGATGGGCATGTTAGAACGTATGGTGATGAAGAATGATGATAATTTAATGGATATACAACTTCATTATTGTGTGAATGGCGACGTTTTGACATAGATTCGGGCAAGTGATGGCTGACAACGACATTAGAATCTATGTCGAAACGTCACCTTTCACATAATAAAGACGTTGCATACCCATAAAATTATTGTCGCCATTCTTCATTAGTCATGTGTCAACCCTAATGTAATGCCTGCACATCCTGTAAACGAGTTAGACATTCCTGTACCTGACTTCTGTTCGATTAATCGGCATGTTCGACGTAGATTTAAAGTCCGTCTTTCTCACGAGTATTATGTTAAACCTCGCCTTCAGGGCCGGTTCATCAAAACAAGGGAATGTCCTCCGGTCATCAGATGACTCGAACTGCGTTGTCGCCAGATAACTGTATGGAGCAAATACACTCGGTCAGCAGGCATTACACATTCAGATGACTCAAACTGCGTTGTCGCCAGATAACTGTATGGAGCAAATACAAACGGTCAGCGGGCATTACACATTCAGAGGACTCGAACTGCGTTGTCGCCAGATAACTGTATGGAGCAAATACACACGGTCAGCAGGCATTACACATTCAGATGACTCGAACTGCGTTGTCGCCAGATAACTGTTTTGAGCAAATACACACGGTCAGCAGGCATTACACATTCAGATGACTCGAACTGCGTTGTCGCCAGATAACTGTATGGAGCAAATACACACGGTCAGCGGGCATTACACATTCGAGATGACTCGAACTGCGTTGTCGCCATGATAACTGTATGAAGCAAATACACACGGTCAGCAGGCATTACACATTCAGATGACTCGAACTGCGTTGTCGCCAGATAACTGTTTTGAGCAAATACACACGGTCAGCAGGCATTACACATTCAGAGGACTCGAACTGCGTTGTCGCCAGATAACTGTATGGAGCAAATACACACGGTCAGCGGGCATTACACATTCAGATGACTCGAACTGCGTTGTCGCCAGATAACTGTATGGAGCAAATACACACGGTCAGCGGGCATTACACATTCAGATGACTCGAACTGCGTTGTCGCCAGATAACTGTATGGAGCAAATACACACGGTCAGCAGGCATTACACATTCAGATGACTCGAACTGCGTTGTCGCCAGATAACTGTTTTGAGCAAATAACACGGTCAGCGGGCATTACACATTCAGATGACTCGAACTGCGTGGTCGCCAGATAACTGTATGGAGCAAATACACACGGTCAGCGGGCATTACACATTCAGATGACTCGAACTGCGTTGTCGCCAGATAACTGTATGGAGCAAATACACACGGTCAGCAGGCATTACACATTCAGAGGACTCGAACTGCGTTGTCGCCAGATAACTGTTTTGAGCAAATACACACGGTCAGCGGGCATTACACATTCAGATGACTCAAACTGCGTTGTCGCCAGATAACTGTATGGAGCAAATACACACGGTCAGCGGGCATTACACATTCAGATGACTCGAACTGCGTTGTCGCCAGATAACTGTATGGAGCAAATACACATTCAGATGACTCAATGAACGGTCAGCAGGCATTACACATTCAGATGACTCGAACTGCGTTGTCGCCAGATAACTGTATGGAGCAAATACACACGGTCAGCAGGCATTACACATTCAGAGGACTCGAACTGCGTTGTCGCCAGATAAATGAAGGGAGCAAATACACACGGTCAGCAGGCATTACACATTCAGATGACTCGAACTGCGTTGTCGCCAGATAACTGTTTTGAGCAAATACACACGGTCAGCAGGCATTACACATTCTGATGACTCGAACTGCGTTGTCGCCAGATAACTGTAGGCTCCGTGGTCTTAGGAACTAACCTCAGAATTTGCAGGAACTTGGCGCTGCCTTGCAAGAGCAATGGCGCAGAATCCCCAGCCACGTGTTCACAAGCATCAAGCAGTCGATGAGGAGACGGTGTTTGGTAGTGGTGAATGCGCGGGGCGGCCATACACGATATTGAACTGAGAAATTTCGTATATTTATTCTTGTGACTTGACATTCTGTATACCCATGTTTTGCAACGGCGGTGTAACCTAATGGAACTGATTATGGCACTGTCAGTGTATCGAGTATATCACATATCTCAGCAATGATCAGATAAGATAATAACAATTTAACCATCTTACCATCTCTTGTTCTTTTATAGTGCCCTGAAGAAATAATGTGAAGTTTGTATTTTTTACTCAGTATATATTCCAGTAAAAGATCTCTTGCCAAATATACTCAATTATGAACGGAAGTAATATTAATGAAAACTTACGTCAGCTAGCGTGGAGACGTATCGGAATGTCAGTTGTTTCTAAAAGGTCTTATTTCAACGTATTTATATATTGAATCTGTCAGCTTTTAGTTACTGTCGCAGAGTGAAATCCAAACCTCAGTTACTGTCAGAAAGAGATGGACCCAAACCTCAGTTACTGTCAGAGGGAATAGGGCCCCAACCCCAGTTACTGTCAGGGGGAGATGGACCCAAACCTCAGTTACTGTCAGAGGGAGATGGACCCAAACCTCAGTTACTGTCAGAGGGAGATGGACCCAAACCCCAGTTACTGTCAGAGGAGATGGACCCAAACCTCAGTTACTGTCAGAGGGAGATGGACCCAAACCTCAGTTACTGTCAGAGGGAGATAGACCCCAACCTCAGTTACTGTCAGAGGGAGATAGACCCAAACCTCAGTTACTGTCAGAGGGAGATAGACCCAAACCCCAGTTACTGTCAGAGGGAGATGAGGCCAAACCTCAGTTACTGTCAGAGGAGATGGACCCAAACCTCAGTTACTGTCAGAGGGAGATGGACCCAACCCCAGTTACTGTCAGAGGGAGATGGACCCAAACCTCAGTTACTGTCAGAGGGAGATGGACCCAAACCTCAGTTACTGTCAGAGGGAGATAGACCCAAACCTCAGTTACTGTCAGAGGGAGATAGACCCAAACCTCAGTTACTGTCAGAGGGAGATAGACCCAAACCTCAGTTACTGTCAGAGGAGATAGACCCAAACCTTGGATCAGTTACTGTCAGAGGAGAGATGGACCCAAACCTCAGTTACTGTCAGAGGGAGATAGACCCAAACCTCAGTTACTGTCAGAGGGAGATGGACCCAAACCTCAGTTACTGTCAGAGGGAGATGGACCCAAACCTCAGTTACTGTCAGAGGGAGATAGACCCCAACCTCAGTTACTGTCAGAGGGAGATGGACCCAAACCCCAGTTACTGTCAGAGGGCTGATGGACCCAAACCTCAGTTACTGTCAGAGGGAGATGGACCCAAACCCAGTTACTGTCAGAGGGAGATAGACCCAAACCCCAGTTACTGTCAGAGGGAGATGGACCCAAACCTCAGTTACTGTCAGAGGGAGATAGACCCAAACCTCAGTTACTGTCAGAGGAGATAGACCCAAACCTCAGTTACTGTCAGAGGGAGATAGACCCAAACCTCAGTTACTGTCAGAGGGAGATGGACCCAAACCTCAGTTACTGTCAGAGGGAGATAGACCCAAACCTCAGTTACTGTCAGAGGAGATGGACCCAAACCTCAGTTACTGTCAGAGGGAGATAGACCCAAACCTCAGTTACTGTCAGAGGGGAGATAGACCCAAACCTCAGTTACTGTCAGAGGGAGATAGACCCAAACCTCAGTTACTGTCAGAGGGAGATGGACCCAAACCTCAGTTACTGTCAGAGGGAGATGGACCCAAACCTCAGTTACTGTCAGAGGAGATAGACCCAAACCTCAGTTACTGTCAGAGGGAGATGGACCCAAACCTCAGTTACTGTCAGAGGGAGATGGACCCAAACCTCAGTTACTGTCAGAGGGAGATAGACCCAAACCTCAGTTACTGTCAGAGGGAGATAGACCCAAACCTCAGTTACTGTCAGAGGGAGATAGACCCAAACCCCAGTTACTGTCAGAGGGAGATGGACCCCAAACCCAGTTACTGTCAGAGGGAGATAGACCCAAACCCCAGTTACTGTCAGAGGGAGATAGACCCAAACCTCAGTTACTGTCAGAGGGAGATAGACCCAAACCCCAGTTACTGTCAGAGGAGATAGACCCAAACCTCAGTTACTGTCAGAGGAGATAGGACCCAAACCTCAGTTACTGTCAGAGGGAGATAGACCCAACCCCAGTTACTGTCAGAGGGAGATGGACCCAAACCTCAGTTACTGTCAGAGGGAGATGGACCCAAACCTCAGTTACTGTCAGAGGGAGATAGACCCAAACCTCAGTTACTGTCAGAGGAGATAGGACCCAAACCCCAGTTACTGTCAGAGGGGAGATGGACCCAAACCCAGTTACTGTCAGAGGGAGATAGACCCAAACCTCAGTTACTGTCAGAGGGAGATGGACCCAAACCTCCAGTTACTGTCAGAGGGAGATGGACCCAAACCTCAGTTACTGTCAGAGGGAGATGGACCCAAACCTCAGTTACTGTCAGAGGGAGATGGACCCAAACCTCAGTTACTGTCAGAGGGAGATAGACCCAAACCCAGTTACTGTCAGAGGAGATAGACCCAAACCTCAGTTACTGTCAGAGGGAGATGGACCCAAACCCCAGTTACTGTCAGAGGGAGATAGACCCAAACCTCAGTTACTGTCAGAGGGAGATGGACCCAAACCCCAGTTACTGTCAGAGGGAGATAGACCCCAACCTCAGTTACTGTCAGAGGGAGATGGACCCAAACCCTCAGTTACTGTCAGAGGTGAGATGGACCCAAACCCTCAGTTACTGTCAGAGGGAGATGGACCCAAACCTCAGTTACTGTCAGAGGGAGATAGACCCAAACCTCAGTTACTGTCAGAGGAGATGGACCCAAACCTCAGTTACTGTCAGAGGGAGATAGACCCAAACCCAGTTACTGTCAGAGGAGATGGACCCAAACCTCAGTTACTGTCAGAGGAGATAGACCCAAACCTCAGTTACTGTCAGAGGGGAGATAGACCCAAACCCCAGTTACTGTCAGAGGAGATGGACCCAAACCTCAGTTACTGTCAGAGGGAGATGGACCCAAACCCAGTTACTGTCAGAGGGAGATGGACCCAAACCCCAGTTACTGTCAGAGGGGAGATGGACCCAAACCTCAGTTACTGTCAGAGGGGAGATGGACCCAAACCTCAGTTACTGTCAGAGAGATGGACCCAACCCCAGTTACTGTCAGAGGGAGATGGAGACCAAACCCCAGTTACTGTCAGAGGGAGATAGACCCAACCCCAGTTACTGTCAGAGGGAGATGGACCCAAACCCCAGTTACTGTCAGAGGGAGATAGACCCAAACCCCAGTTACTGTCAGAGGGAGATGGACCCAAACCCCAGTTACTGTCAGAGGGAGATGGACCCAAACCCCAGTTACTGTCAGAGGGAGATGGACCCAAACCCCAGTTACTGTCAGAGGAGATAGACCCAAACCTCAGTTACTGTCAGAGGGAGATGGACCCAAACCTCAGTTACTGTCAGAAGGAGATGGACCCAAACCTCAGTTACTGTCAGAGGGAGATAGACCCAAACCTCAGTTACTGTCAGAGGGAGATGGACCCCAACCTCAGTTACTGTCAGAGGGAGATAGACCCAAACCTCAGTTACTGTCAGAGGAGATGGACCCAACCCCAGTTACTGTCAGAGGAGATGGACCCAAACCCCAGTTACTGTCAGAGGGAGATGGACCCAAACCTCAGTTACTGTCAGAGGGAGATGGACCAAACCCCAGTTACTGTCAGAGGAGATGGACCCAAACCTCAGTTACTGTCAGAGGAGAATGGACCCAAACCCCAGTTACTGTCAGAGGGAGATAGACCCAAACCTCAGTTACTGTCAGAGGAGAGGACCCAAACCCAGTTACTGTCAGAGGGGAGATGGACCCAAACCTCAGTTACTGTCAGAGGGAGATGGACCCAAGCCCCAGTTACTGTCAGAGGGAGATAGACCCAAACCCCAGTTACTGTCAGAGGGATGGACCCCAACCCCCAAGTTACTGTCAGAGAGAGATAGACCCAAACCTCAGTTACTGTCAGAGGGAGATGGACCCAAACCTCAGTTACTGTCAGAGGAGATGGACCCAAACCTCAGTTACTGTCAGAGGAGATGGACCCAAACCCCAGTTACTGTCAGAGGGAGATGGACCAAACCTCAGTTACTGTCAGAGGGAGATAGACCCAAACCTCAGTTACTGTCAGAGGGAGATAGACCCAAACCCCAGTTACTGTCAGAGGGAGATGGACCCAACCCCAGTTACTGTCAGAGGGAGATGGACCCAAACCTCAGTTACTGTCAGAGGGAGATAGACTCAAACCTCAGTTACTGTCAGAGGGAGATAGACCCAAACCCCAGTTACTGTCAGAGGGAGATGGACCCAAACCCCAGTTACTGTCAGAGGGAGATAGACCCAAACCTCAGTTACTGTCAGAGGAGATGGACCCAACCCCAGTTACTGTCAGAGGAGATAGACCCAAACCCTCAGTTACTGTCAGAGGGAGATGGACCCAAACCTCAGTTACTGTCAGAGGGAGATAGACCCAAACCTCAGTTACTGTCAGAGGGAGATAGACCCAAACCCCAGTTACTGTCAGAGGGAGATGGACCCAAACCTCAGTTACTGTCAGAGGTCAGAGATGGACCCAACCCCAGTTACTGTCAGAGGGAGATAGACCCAAACCCCAGTTACTGTCAGAGGGAGATGGACCCAACCCCAGGGAGATACCCAAACCCAGTGTCAGAGGGAGACCCAAACCCCAGTTACTGTCAGAGGGAGTTGGACCCAAACCTCAGTTACTGTCAGAGGGAGATAGACCCAAGCCCCAGTTACTGTCAGAGGAGATGGACCCAAACCTCAGTTACTGTCAGAGGAGATAGACCCAAACCCCAGTTACTGTCAGAGGGAGATAGACCCAAACCCCAGTTACTGTCAGAGGGAGATAGACCCAAACCTCAGTTACTGTCAGAGGGAGATAGACCCAAACCCCAGTTACTGTCAGAGGGAGATAGACCCAAACCTCAGTTACTGTCAGAGGGAGATAGACCCAAACCCCAGTTACTGTCAGAGGGAGATAGACCCAAACCTCAGTTACTGTCAGAGGAGATGGACCCAACCCTCTGGAGTCCAGTTACAGTCAGAGGAGATAGACCCAAACCCCAGTTACTGTCAGAGGGAGATGGACCCAAAACCCCAGTTACTGTCAGAGGGAGATGGACCCAAACCTCAGTTACTGTCAGAGGGAGATAGACCCAAACCCCAGTTACTGTCAGAGGAGATAAGACCCAACCCCAGTTACTGGGTCAGAGGGAGATAGACCCAACCCCAGTTACTGTCAGAGGGAGATGGACCCAAACCCTCAGTTACTGTCAGAGGGAGATAGGACCCAACCCCAGTTACTGTCAGAGGAGATAGACCAAACCCAGTTACTGTCAGAGGGGAGATGGACCCAAACCTCAGTTAGTGTCAGAGGGAGATAGACCCAAACCCAGTTACTGTCAGAGGGAGATGGACCCAACCCCAGTTACTGTCAGAGGGAGATAGACCCAAACTCCCAGTTACTGTCAGTCAGAGGAGATAGACCCAACCCCTAGTTACTGTCAGAGGGAGATAGACCCAAACCCCAGTTACTGTCAGAGGGAGATGGACCCAACCCCAGTTACTGTCAGAGGGAGATGGACCCAAACCTCAGTTACTGTCAGAGGGAGATAGACCCAACCCCAGTTACTGTCAGAGGGAGATGGACCCAAACCTCAGTTACTGTCAGAGGGAGATGGACCCAAACCCAGTTACTGTCAGAGGGAGATGGACCCAACCCCAGTTACTGTCAGAGGGAGATGGACCCAACCCCAGTTACTGTCAGAGGGAGATGGACCCAACCCCAGTTACTGTCAGAAGGAGATGGACCCAACCCCAGTTACTGTCAGAGGGAGATGGACCCAACCCCAGTTACTGTCAGAGGGAGATGACCCAAACCTCAGTTACTGTCAGAGGGAGATAGAACCAAACCCCAGTTACTGTCAGAGGGAGATAGACCCAAACCTCAGTTACTGTCAGAAGGAGATGGACCCAACCCCAGTTACTGTCAGAGGGAGATAGACCCAAACCCAGTTACTGTCAGAAGGAGATGGACCCAACCCCAGTTACTGTCAGAGGGAGATAGACCCAACCCCTCAGTTACTGTCAGAGGGAGATGGACCCAACCCCAGTTACTGTCAGAAGGAGATGGACCCAACCCCAGTTACTGTCAGAGGGAGATGGACCCAACCCCAGTTACTGTCAGAGGGAGTTGGACCCAAACCCCAGTTACTGTCAGAGGGAGATAGACTAAACCCCAACTTCAGTTACTGTCAGAGGGAGATAGACCCAAGCCCCAGTTACTGTCAGAGGGAGATAGACCCAAACCCCAGTTACTGTCAGAGGAGGTAGACCCAGAGAGAGAGGGATAAACCAAACCTCAAGTTACTGTCAGAGGGAGATAGACTCAAACCCCAGTTACTGTCAGAGGGAGATAGACCCAACCCCAGTTACTGTCAGGATGGAAGATAGACCCAAACCCCAGTTACTGTCACTGTGAGGGAGATAATCTCAAACCTCAGTTACTTTCA